>NW_006763291.1:2953729-2963034 GCF_000218685.1 Serpula lacrymans var. lacrymans S7.9 | reverse complement strand
ATGGCGACATCACCTTGTAGGATTGAAGCACCCCTTCACCATCTTCACAGATCACCAAAACCTCCTCTACTTCCGTCAACCTCAGAAATACAATTGACGCCAAGCTCGATGGTCATCCCAGCTTGCAGATTATAATTTTAAAATGGAACATGTCAAAGGAAATCAAAATACGAAGGCCGACCTGTTAAGCAGACGAATTGATCATCCTAAAGGCACAAACGATAACGAGGATTAGACACTTCTCCCAGACGTACATTTCGAATTACTTGACACCAACGAAGGATACCGATATACGTCAAAGCTTCCAGAAACAAGACGACGTAGTAAAGAAGAACTTGAAAGAGAAGCCGGATACCTGGAAGATGAAGGATAGGATCGTCTGGATCAAGAGAGAGTCCGCGACGAGTTCCTACCCGATCCCATTAGCTGACCGAGTATACGTTCCCCGAAATCACGAACTAAGGGCGCGAATATTGAAAGATCATCACGACAAAGCCCTGGCTGGACACCCAGGAGAAAGAACAATGTTTGAACGAGTAAACCGAGAGCTCTGGTGGCCAAGTCTTTGTACTGATATCAGACGGTATGTACGAGGGTGCGAGAGTTGTCAACGCACCAAGGCACATCGGACGAAGCCTAACGCCCCTCTACACCCGAACCCGATACCAGATCGGCCTTGGCAGATTATCACCACCGATCTCATAGGCGCATTACCGGAATCCAAGGGCTACACCGCCGTTCAGGTCTTTGTTGACCGATTTAGTAAAATGGCCCATTTTGTCCCCACCTTCATTACTCTCAACTCTGCTGGTTATGCACGTCAACTCCGAGATAATGTAATACGACTCCACGGAATTCCTGAAAAGATCGTCTCCGATCGAGGTCCTCAATTCATGTCTCGATTCACAAAAGACTTTTACGACCTAATGGGGATAACACCGGGTCTCTCTACAGGCTATCACCCTCAAACAGACGGACAGTCCGAACGAATTAATCAGGATCTAGAGCACTATCTCCGCGTTTTTATAAATCATCAACAAAATGATTGGGCGGACTGGCTTTCCATTGCTGAGTTTACATACAACAACCACCTTCACACCGCAACGAATCAAACACCCTTCTTTTTGAACTATGGGTTACACCCAAGAACGAATATCCCCACCACATCGTCCCCTCGCTCCGCTTCTGCAGCAGAATTTAGCGAACAAATGAAAAAACTCCACGATATCACGAAATCCTCCCTTCTTGTAGCAAACGAGAATCTGAAGAAGTATTACGACCGTAAGAAATCCCCTTCCCGGGAGTATCAAGCTGGCGACAAAGTCTGGTTAGAAGGGCATAACATCACAACGGATAGACCAATGAAGAAGTTAGACGATAAACGCTTCGGACCTTTCAAAGTCACCCAAAAGGTCGGACCCTCCGCTTATCAACTTGATGTCCCTAAAAGTTGGAAGTCCATTCATCCCGTATTCAACGAAGCCATCCTTTCCCCATACCACGTTCCCGAATTCATCAATCAACCAATTTCCTCTCGACCACCACCCGAGATTGTAGAGGGAGTAGACGAATACGAAGTAGAGAGTATAATCGCTTCTAGACCGACTAAACTGAAAGGTAGTAAGCTCGACTACCTAATTCACTGGCATGGTTATCCAGTCTCCGAACGCACTTGGGAACCCGACACCAATCTTACGCATGTCGCTAATTTACTCGCCGCCTTCCACAAAACAAATCCAGCCGCCCCTCGGATTATCACCGCTTCTCTCCACTTCCGTCCTTACGAAAACTACACCGCCACTTCCAAACCTCCAATGCTTTTTGATTGGATTAGTAACAAGTTCCAAAGTGCCGCATCCGGACTCATGAGGACACGAGTCTTATAAAAGGGGAGCTAATGTGAGGAATCAATTTTTCTTATCGCATTCCCGTCATGTCGTGGTTAGCAGACTCGATCCCCGTCACTCCTCTTGCCCTTGGACTAGAGATTACAGCAGGTGTCTTATTACTTTTATCATTTTTCTTCTTATTCTCTCTTCACACTCACGTTCTATCGTACCTACAACGAGGTAGACTTGTTGTCGACCCTCGAGAAGATATCCAGATGACATAGTCACAATCCAGTGCTATGTCTGGGAATACTTCGGAGGAATATTGATAGGCGAAGAAGGTTGTGAGTCAGCGCCTTCTCATGGGCTTACTGATACAGCCAATCGTACATCCCTTACCAATACGTTTTCTCATACGATTAGTAAATACGATAGATCAGACTACTTTCTTCCTTTTTTCTTATTGGTTAGCTAGCTGGTCAGACCACTTTCTCAGTACTTCCCTTTCTCGGTCTGACCATCGCCGTTCACTATATAGAGAAGTACATACTCGATGTATTGTTCTCCAGTTCAATATTAGTTTGGATTTGCGCTCTTACCGATACTCTTCATTCTCATACTCTGATTCACCGCCTTCAAGGAAGGACTTGACCAGACATTGGGCTTTGTTATATAGCTTCGTATTTGTTGCCTGACATATAGGGGATAAGGGTTTTACACAATCAACAACTGCCACAAGTACCGTTTATGAATATAACAGCAACAATCCTAACCACCATCATCGTCACCGTCATCATCATCTTCCTCATCCTAAACCTACTTAAACGCTCAAACCAAACTACCACTACCCTCCCACTTCATCACCTACCCACTCGCCCCGACACCATTTTATCATTTTTCCCTGCCAACGTCTCCCCCTCCTCATCCCAAGGCTCGTTCGTAACCATCCCCCTGTAAATACATTTTATATCACTATAATCTCTTTGGTGTGGAACCATTGGGATTTTCTCGGTTTTACCTAGTTTCATTTTTCGATTTCCTCTGACCAGGCCGCGCATTTGCGTCCGCCAGTCGGGAGAAGGACTGAAAGCTTAATAAGCTGGTCACATTGGGACAACCGTTCGGACCCCAATTTATCACTATACCTTTTACATAAAAATTCGTAAAATACAAAAATAGTTACCATACATACATAGTCAGTAGTGGGCTGAAGAGGACCACTTTGACTCAAAGAGAACAGATAGACTACTAGGATCTTAGAAAGCGGTGTATCGATCCAGCTTATCACTGGTGAACTCCTTTCTATGCTTAGTAGAGATTTTTACATTTGGATCGGAGAGCAACGCATTTACTCTCAAGATTACGTATTCAAAGGGCAATTCCCCCTACCAGAAATAGAACCCATTAGAATTCCATCCCCTTTGATTAAATCCGAAACTCCCCCTCCTCCCCAACTCACATTCGATGTCAAACCTAGAATATCGCGATCTGCCCGAGCCATCCAACAGCACGGACAGCGCATTTACCAGGGAAATGATGGATTCATTACCCAGAATAGACACTCCCCCCCCGAAAGAAGCGCGATTGGAAACATACGTAAAACAAGAAGTAGAAAAAGCAATAAGACAAACGCAAATGCATTACCAATCACAGCTAGACAAGGCACTCGAAGAAGTGAGCGTCTTGCAAAGAAAATTAAAGAGACAGATACCACCACCTCCAGAAAAGGTGGAAAGGAGTAGAACGGCATTGGAGAAACCCGAAAACTTCTCCGGAGATAAGAAAAAGTATAGGGCCTTTAGAGAGTCCTTATTACTACATTTCAAAGACGATGCCGTATATTTCAAAGATGACCGAAAAAAGATAAGCTTTGTGCTATCTTTTATGAAAGAAGGAGAAGCCGCGGCCTTCCGGACCGATTGGCTAGAGAACCGAGTCGATGCCCAACAGCTGGGGCTCGATATTACGAACACATACGGAAGTTGGCCATACTTCGCGGACAAAATGGAAGAAAGGTTCAAAGACAGCTTTGAAAAAGAAACGGCCAAGAACGAAATATTGACCCTGAGACAGGGCAATGAAACCGCCCAAGCCTTCTTTGAAAGGTTTGAGGAGAAGAAAAGATGGGCGGGATATACAAATAGAATAAACGAAGAGTTCCTAATATCTCTACTCAGAAGGAACATGAACAAGCCGCTAGTAGACAGGGTGATCTACGGCGGGCACGTTCCCAGAGATTACCAAGAGTGGAAAAAGGAACTCATCAGAATAGACTATATTTGGAGAGAGAGAGAAAAAGAGAAGAAAGGTTCCGATATCGGGAAGAAACCCTATTCGGAACAAAAGAAAGAAGGAGAGAAGAAAAAGGACGGAACCGGATATACCTATACCGGTAGCGGAGAAAGAATGGAGGTGGACAAAGCAAAGTTCCGCACTGAGGGACGATGCTACCGATGCGGAGAAAAGGGACATAGAAGCTTCGAGTGCAAAGACGCACAAAAAAGGAAGCCACAATTTAATGTCCGAGAGTTCTTAGAAAAGATGACGAAAGAGGAAAGGGGAAAAACTCCTTGAGGGTTTTTAAAGAGGCCAGCGGTACCGCATCGACCGACTGAGCCTAAAGACGTTTCGAATCGATTTCTTCCTTTAACTGTAGATACATATGACTCAGAATTGTTACGCTGCAGCTTTAGCGCGGATGACAATAAAACTATTTCCACTCAGACAAAGAAAGAAATCCGAAACGAAAAAGATGCAACTAGAGTAAAAGCGGCGCAGAGTGATAAGACATCCGCAGTCTCGACGGCGGGCGAATCACTAAAAAGCGCAGCATTTACGATAGAACCTAAGATTCCTACACCCGATGCGGCGAGCTCTACGGAGAAAAACGCAGCAGAGACTGTAGAAGAGAGGTCAGGAGCCCCTCTAAAAAAACCTAGAACGGAAGTCTGGACCCCAGAATGGGTAGTAGACAGGCTAAGAGACCAAAAGGAAGAAAGATCCATTGGGATTCTGAGTGCCTGGACACATAAAAAGAGAGCGAGAGAAGTAACCCGAGAAACGATAAAAGAAATCAACCGGTTACCAAAAGTAGAAGCTATACAAGCGATCATAGAAATTGCCTCCCCAAAAAAGTACATTAGGGGCACCCAAGGCAATCAAATGAACGTAAAATGTAAGCTTACTACATTAGATACTCTCCAATCAGAAACAGTCGAAGCACTATTGGACAGTGGATGCACGGGGAGTTGCATTGACTCCCAATTTGTGAAAGACAAAAGATATGAGACAAGGAAGATACCAAGACCTATTCCAGTCTATAATGCAGATGGAACTCTTAATAAAAACGGAGCCATCAATGAATTTGTAATACTGCTCATGGAAATCGACGGACACGTCGAGAAGATACATTTTGCCGTAACCAATCTAGGTAACGGAAAAATGTTTCTAGGACATGAATGGTTGAACAAACATAATCCTAAAATAGACTGGAAAGAATCGAAGTTGACCTTTGAAAGATGTCCTGAAGAATGCAGACCGAGAATCCGAATCTCTGATCCAGAGGAGGATCCGGAAATATTCTTTGAGGAACTAAGAGAAGACGAGAGGATGATACAGGTGAATCTCCATAATTTCGAAGATGCCACGATCGACGATCAATATTACCATATCAGAGCACAAGGCACAATGGCACAGAAGCTAGCAGAAGCCGCAGGCAAAGATCGAAAAGAAGGAGGATTCGAAAAGATAGTGCCAAAACACCTTCATCAATACAAAGACGTATTTGATAAAAAGGAGTTTGACACGTTACCTGAAAGAAGGCAATGGGATCACGCAATCGAACTAATACCGGGAGATCACTCCCTAGATTGCAAGATCTATCCATTGGCAAGAGGAGAGCAAGAAGAGCTAGATGCGTTCCTAAAGGAGAATCTAGAATCGGGACGGATAAGACCATCGAAGTCCCCATTTGCATCACCATTCTTCTTCATTAAAAAGAAAGACGGGAAGTTGAGACCAGTTCAAGATTATAGGAAGCTAAACGATATCACTATCAAAAATAGATATCCACTTCCGTTGATCGGGGAACTAGTAGACAAATTGAGTGGAGCAAAATACTTCACAAAATTGGATGTAAGATGGGGATATAACAATATCCGAATGAGAGAAGGAGACGAACATAAAGCAGCGTTCAGGACAAATCGGGGATTATTCGAACCATTAGTCATGTTCTTCGGACTGACAAACTTGTTAGGCTATGAGAAGACTAAAAGAGAGTATTTCTCAGTCTTATAATCAAGAGACTCATATTGAAGGATAATATACCTAAAAGAGAGTATTTCTAATAGTGTAAAGTGAGTATGATGATATAAAGTAAACTGTAAAATAACCAGACATACCTCAGTCTTATAATCAAGAGACTGAGGTTTGTGTAAGGCAGAGTGCTACGAGTTTTTGGAATAAGTGTGGGAAAGTTTTGAGCTTATGTAATGTAGTGGAAAAGCGGTCAAGTAGAGATGAAAGAATGGTGTATGGAAATGAAGAAATAAAAGGATAAAATGATAGGATGTGAGTGTATCATAAACAGGATATGCCAACAAAACTCCCCCGCCACGTTCCAAATGATGATGAACACGCTTTTCAAAGAGTTGATAGATGAAGGATTAGTAATCATATATCTAGATGATATCATGATATTCACAAAGGATATAGAAATGCACCGAGCAACGACGCGACGTGTGTTAGAAATCCTAAGAAAGAATCATCTCTATCTTAAGCCAGAGAAATGCGATTTCGAACAGACAGAAGTGGAATACCTGGGACTGATCATCTCAGAGAACGAAATTCGCATGGATCCGGTAAAAGTAGAAGGAATTAGCAAATGGCCAGAATGCAAAAATAAAAAGGATATACAGGCATTCTTGGGATTTGTAAATTTCTATCGAAGATTCATAGAGGGCTTCGGGGAAGTAGCCAAACCATTGACCAAGTTAACGGGAAAAGAGAACTTCATTTGGGGAAATGAACAACAAGAAGCATTTAACACATTAAAACAACGTGTAGCTTCAGCCCCAGTGTTAGCTCTCCCAGTACCACATGGCCAATACAAAGTAGAAGCAGACAGTAGTGACTTCGCTATGGGTGCTGTCTTATCACAAAGACAAAAGGATGACTGGAAGCCAATTGCATACCTCTCCAAAGCGTTAAACCCCACAGAATGCAATTACGAGATCTATGATAAAGAACTTTTTGCCATCATGACGGCACTTAACGAATGGAGACATTACTTGATAGACGCAGAAGAAGAGTTCGAAATATGGACAGATCATCAAAATATGTTATATTTCAAAGAACCAAAGAAGTTGAATAGGAGACAGGCACGGTGGATGACGGAGTTAAGCCAATACCACTTCACGATACACCATATGCCAGGAAGGAAACATATAAAAGCAGATCTTCTCTCGAGACGGTCAGATCACAACAAAGGAGAAAACGACAATGAAGACGTCGTGCTACTGGATGAGAAACTATTTGTAAGAATGACTCTCTCTCCAGAACAAAGACAAAGGATCGCAGAGATTTCAAAGTGGATTACAAAGAGAAAAGGAAATGTAGATGAGCTGATAAAAAAGATGAAAGGAAAGATAGAGAGGAGAGAGGATGGTTGGCTAGACGAAGACGGTTGCATAGTAATCAAAGGCAGGATCTATGTACCGAAAGATGCTGCGTTAAGGGAAGAGATTATCCGACGAAACCACGACTCTGTTATTGCAGGCCATCCAGGAAGATATAAGACAAAGGAGTTAATCACTCGACAATACTGGTGGCCTTACATGGACCGAGATATCACGAGATACGTGGCCCTACATGGACCGAGATATCACGAGATACGTAGATGGATGCGAAGTCTGCCAAAGGACTAAGACAGACCCATAAAAAGAAAGCAGCACCGCTTCATCCCAAACGAGATCCCGGATAAACCTTGGCAGATCATATCAGTAGATCTGATCGGACCGCTACCAGAATCAAATGGATATAACATGATAATGGTAGTAGTAGATCGATTTACCAAAATGATCAAGGTAATTCCCACACAGATGGAGATCACATCAGAAGGAGTGGCACGACTATTTAGAGATCATATATTCAGAAACCACGGCATACCCGAAAAGATCATCTCAGATCGGGGACCGCAATTCGTTTCAAAATTCATGAAAGATCTACATACGCTTCTTCAGATAAAAGCGAACCCATCAACGGCTTGGCATCCACAAATGGATGGACAGACGGAGAGGATCAATCAAGAGATAGAACAGTATCTCAGAATCTTCGTAAACCATAAACAAGATGATTGGGCAGAATGGCTCACCCTAGCAGAATTCTCTTACAATAACAAACAACATTCTGCGACGGGATACAGCCCGTTCTACCTGAATCATGGACATCATCCGAGAACACAGGAAGTAGTGAAAGTGGGGGTAAAGAACGAAAACGCAGAAGATTTCGTAAAGAGAATGACAGAAACAAGAAAGAGAGCAGAAGAATCGCTGCAGAAGGCAGCTGAACAGATGAAGAAGCAGTACGATAAGAAGAAAAGAGAAGCAGTGGAATATAGAGTAGGAGATAAGGTGTACGTAGAAGCGACCAATATCTCAACAGATCGACCAGCCAAGAAACTGGACGATAAGAGACACGGTCCGTTTGAAATACTGGAAAAGATAGGCGAATCGACCTATAAACTAGCGCTGCCACCGACATGGCGGCCTATTCATCCAGTTTTCAACGAGATAAAGCTTACACCGTACAAAGAACCACAGTTCCCTTCCCAACAGAAACCTAAACCGATACCGCCGGTAATAGTAGACGGACAAGAAGAATACGAAGTCGAAGAAGTTCTAGACTCACGTCTAAAACGAGGGAAATTGGAATACTTAGTACACTGGAAGAACTATCCAAAAGAGGAACGCACGTGGGAACCCGAACAACACCTAAACAACTCACCCGACAAAGTAAAAACATTCCACGATAACAACCCTAGTGCACCCCGACGGATCCGATTTCAATTACATTTCCAACCCTTCGAAAACTTCACAACGACTAGAGTCTGAAAACAATTGTTTAATTGGGAAAACGGAAAGATGGACCCCTACTTTCGGGACGAAAGTCCTAAGGAGGGGGTAATGTCACGACTTGAACCAGAAGCGCTAATCTGAGCGCTAGTTCCCTTTTTCATTTTCTTTGATATCTGATCACATGACAGATAAGATATGTTAAGCTGCTGCTTTAGCGCGGATAACATAATACGTAGTTATATCAGATCACGTGACCATCACGTGACAAGAGTCTAGAACCATTACAAAGAACATCAGTCAGCGCCTCATGGCTGCTGCATGTTAGATCAGTCAGCGCCTCATGGCTGACTTTCAGAAACATATATATAGTAGACCACCATGTACATACTTCCTCAGTCGTGAT
>NW_006763291.1:2951222-2952111 GCF_000218685.1 Serpula lacrymans var. lacrymans S7.9 | reverse complement strand
CTCGCTCCACCATTTCCCAGTCCTCTCATCACCCCAACAATGTTACTACTGCGCTGTGTGACAGGCCATCTCATACCCAGAGCACATTCCAAAGCACCTCGTTCCAGCCTCAGCCTCAGCTATTTCAACCTTTTCACTTTGAAACGGCCACTCCCCCAATGCAATATGAGTTTTTTGGACCGCCTCTTTTCACGTTACAGCAACCCCCCATTGCACACGTGCAAAGCCAATTCGAGCCAGCGGTAGTTTCGTCGACATGGCTTTCGTTCGATCAAAACGGCTCGATGCCGCCGGTAGAATCCCACAACCTTTACATCCCTGTACAAGCACAGCAGCCGTCTACTGTGGTCTCTGCGATACCCGTATCACTACCTCCCGTACCCTCGTGTTCTGCGCCTCTGGAGTTGGGCCCCTCTTGGCGCAGCGTACCGGCTTCGGCACCATCGAACGCAATTGCGTTTCACGCAAGCGAGACTCCTCTTGAGGCGACGACAAGTCAATCCCCCTGGTGGGAGTCATTTACCCTCCCTTCGAAAGAAGCGTGCGCTCGGGAGATGGAGCGCTCTGTCCAATGCCCCGAGACTGCGCCCGACCGGGGAGGAAGTCTGAAGAGGAAGAGGTCACATAGTCCGACGATACATTCAAGTCCATCGACGCCGGTGAAAGCCGCTTTGGCGACGGTCTCTTTTGGTGCCGTCGATGCAAACACCCAGCGGTTGTACGTAGCCGGGCGGTTGGGAGGAATGGACGAAGTGGAGCGGAATTTGCTATATCGCGTGGTAAGTGTTTTGAGTGGACTTGACTCGATTTTTGCGCGTCTGATTCGATTTTTTTCTTTCTTTTTTTTTTTTTTCCTTTAGGGTTACGAACGACGCTGCGAGCGTCTGTG
>NW_006763291.1:2717593-2951122 GCF_000218685.1 Serpula lacrymans var. lacrymans S7.9 | reverse complement strand
CTAATTATATATACCTGCTATCTGCCAACAACCCTACATTTTCTGAGATCATGAACAAACCAAAGCTATATCCATTTTTTTCAGATGCTATTGGTGCCATCAATGGCACACATATTGCTTGTGCATCATCAGCTGTGGAACACAATTTCTTACACAACCAAAAGAGCAGTATCACCCAGAACTGCCCGGCTTGTTGCAGTTTTATTCTCCAGTTCCTTTATATGGGTGGAAGGGTTCAGCTATCTATAATAATGCTTGTCAGCACAATTCTCATGTTTCTGCTGGTAAATATTATCTGGCAGATGCTGGTTTTACACCTTCCCCACAGCTCTTGGTTTCTTACCAAGGGGAACATTATAATTGGGCTGAATGGGGTTAAGTGGGACTCAGGTGAGTTTTTCTTCTTCTTCTATCTAGGTGCAAGAGGCCCAAGAGCAAAGAAGAGCTCTTTAACCTTCAACACACTCAAGTGCATAACTGTATCAAGCACATTTTTGGCAGCTTTAAGTGTCATTTTTGGATCCTTTTCTGTCTGCCTGAATTTAATATGGATGTACAAGCACATGTCCCATCATTCTTGTGCATGCTACACAGTTATATCTGAATACACAATCCTGATGATGTCCAAAAATTGCCCAAAAATGCTATGCCTTCCTTGGTCAGTGCTGGTTCTTTGTCTGATAGGCCACCAACCCAGACAAGTCAACTTGAAGCAAATCTAGGATAGCAATCACTGGGGGCAATTGCATATGTTGTGTTACAAAATACCCAAGAAACATCAAAAGAGTAGAGACTTTATTTCTTGCAATGTTTGTCTCAAAAACATTGAAAAATAAATGCCAGATGTTTTTGCTATGTTTTCTGGGTGTACATCTTGATAAACATTTTTAATAAATTTGGCAAAGACAAGTAGGTTTATAAAGGTGGAAAACAATATTATGAGGTGATTGTTATAAAATGTTTACCAAGGTTTTGTTTCAAAAAGCATAGCAAAAACATCTTGAATCTTTTTCTCAATGTTTTGGGGGAAAATATCATAAAAAACAAAGTCTCTATGCTTTCAATGTTTTTTGGATGTTTTGTAACCCAACATGTGAAATTGTCCCTAGTGAATGGATATGTGGATGTCATACTGAATTGCAAGCTAGAGGGGCTGTGTAAACAAATTTTCCGGTATCTTTCTCTTATATTTGTACACATATGAATAACAAACAATTTGACTCCATCCATACTTCATATAGATTTACAGTTTACTACAAGCACTGGGGGCAAAATTCCATGCTATATATGAAAACATTTGAAAACCACTTGAAAAATAGAGACTTTGTTTCTTAGCAAATTTCCTTACACAACATTGGAGATATTTTGCTCACTGTTTTTTCAATATTTTCACATAAAATATTAGGGAAAACATCCAAAATATATTATCACAAAACATTTTTCCACTCAATGTAGATGTACTACTGATTACCAATGTTTTGCAGAAATATATTTTGTATATTTTCCCCAATGTTTCTTAGGAAAACATTGGAAGAATATTGAACAAAGAATTTCCAATATTATTCAAAAAAACATGCTAGGACACAAAGTCTCTATTTTTCAAGTGTTTTTTTACATGTTTTATTATAAAACATAGGATTTTGCCCCCAGTGAAGGATACAATGGCTTAAAGACAACTACAACAATGCAGGGGGAGAAAATGTTGCACTCTGCCTCAACAACTTAGCTGCCTGCATCTGTATGTACATGCTGTGACTCAGTCTTTACCAATCAATGTGGATTGAGGTGTCAGAGGTGCTTGGAGGGCAATGTTGTATCCTACTTGTAGTGTAATTCCAAGTTCTAACACCAGATGTGTATCAGATGAGAATGTGAGGCCATACTATTGTTGGACAATAGGTGCAATTGGTCTGGGGAGAAGTTGAATAACTCACCAGTCATTGAGCTTGAGACTGCTGGAACTTGACCAGTAGATATAATTTTTAGTTTTCTAGCTGCCTATGTAGAAAAATAAGCAAGAACTTGAAGCATTGGAGCAGCGGAACAAAACCGAAAAGACGACACATGTTTTGGAATGGTTCTGCCTGTTTCAGTCGCTTAGTCGCGACTTCATCATTGTTTTTGTTTCTCCAGACGCTTTGAGGCCCCAATCAGCTCAGTAAGTATCTGACATTGTAGGGGCCTATGATAGCTATTGATGTTTTCTAGAAAGATATTGCAATGTTCCCAGCACAAGATCTGGTCAAATCTGGCCATCTTCCTCTCAAAATTCACACTTCTGGAGTTCAAGAGCATAGATTGTCCTTGTTGCTACAGATAAGCTATTCACTAAATCCTTTCGCAGTTATATTCTCTGTACTCTATTCTACATCTGACAATTTTCTAGCTACCTGTACAGTAATTATTGAGCCTCTGGAGGCCCAAGTGCATATCTCTTACCGGTTGCATCTGGTGTCCAACGATAGTATGGCTTGGTTGCCACCTGAACTCAAAATGGCGCCAAAGCTGAACACCTAACCTCAATTTGTGGTTTTGAACCCCAGTTAACCAGAATCGGACATCGGACAATAAGTAGCCTGATGGTCAAGTTACTTGCATCCAAATATGAAACGGTCAAAGCACTTTGCTTCAACATCAAAGCGCACCCTCCGCTCGCGATGGCGTGGCCTTTGCTTGGATCAGTGGCCATTGTGAGCTTAAATGCTGTATACGAGAATCAGATCTCGACTATACTCCTTCACTTTGGACTACACCATCGCATTTCCTTCACACTTCCAAAACAGCTGTTCTCAAACAGCTCTTCGTGCAGTATCCTTCCATATCTAGGATCCTACTCTCCTATATCTTGGTACTCTACTCGATAACTTACTGCAAGCGTCCTCGTCTCTACGTCATCTGCGCCTAGCTCACCGACAAGTAGTAGTTCTACAATGCCAGTCGAAGCAGGCGAAGATTTGAAAACCCTCACGCAGTCAGAACTTGCAACAGCATACAGACATTGGCGAGATGTTACACCGTAAGTACCTATTCCGCAGCTTTGGCTGCGCTCTTCTTAGCATCTCTACAGTCTGGAGATGAGAGAGTTCTACGACGCCATACAAGCTGCCCCTGCGGATACGTTTATTCATCTTCAAGGAAGCGTACAAGCACGAGACGTCGATGACGACGCCACGGACGATGGCGAAGATGATGCGGTGGAACAATACTATATCGCCATGCTGGAAAGGCGGGCTAAAAGAGTCCAAGAATTGAAGGAGAATGTTCCCCTTCCCGTCAAAAAGCCTTCAGGAAATGCCCTTCGAGAATTAGGCGGTCGGATACTCCAGAGGAATCAATCTGCATTCAACAGGCCACAGACCACTATTTCAGACCTTCACGAGACAGTTCTGCAGCCTAAACTCCACCACACCCAGACTACATATATATCAAACCGCAATGAGGGTGCTTCTTACTCTACCCCCATGATGGAAGAAGCCCCTTTGCGAAAGCCCAACCGTTCTCATTCAATCTCAATCGACGACACATTAGCTAGACAAGCCCCTGCTTTCCCCATTCACTCTACATCGCAAACTCAAGGACGTCAAGAAATGTGGAACAGCTTTCCAGGCTCGAACAATATGCCGACGTCTACTGCATTTATCACTACTGCCCCTCAATGCGACTACGGAATGGTGGAAATGGTCGATTTAACGGAAGAAGGCCCCTTTTACCCATCAGTCCAGCAACCTCATGCTACGAATAATGACGATAGAATGGCGCACGTATCCGACTGGATGCATTCTCTTCCTACGTCCATGGAGGACTGTGAACCGATGTCTCTAGTCCCAACCTCGGCCCCGGTCTGTTTATTCGATCAGGAAATGATTTGTTCGCCAGACGTCAGACTTGAACCAATCCCAATTATACCACCTCCGCAACCTTTCTCGCTCCCACCATTTCCCCAGTCCTCTCATCACCCCAACAATGTTACTACTGCGCTGTGTGACAGGCCATCTCATACCCAGAGCACATTCCAAAGCACCTCGTTCCAGCCTCAGCCTCAGCTATTTCAACCTTTTCACTTTGAAACGGCCACTCCCCCAATGCAATATGAGTTTTTTGGACCGCCTCTTTTCACGTTACAGCAACCCCCCATTGCACACGTGCAAAGCCAATTCGAGCCAGCGGTAGTTTCGTCGACATGGCTTTCGTTCGATCAAAACGGCTCGATGCCGCCGGTAGAATCCCACAACCTTTACATCCCTGTACAAGCACAGCAGCCGTCTACTGTGGTCTCTGCGATACCCGTATCACTACCTCCCGTACCCTCGTGTTCTGCGCCTCTGGAGTTGGGCCCCTCTTGGCGCAGCGTACCGGCTTCGGCACCATCGAACGCAATTGCGTTTCACGCAAGCGAGACTCCTCTTGAGGCGACGACAAGTCAATCCCCCTGGTGGGAGTCATTTACCCTCCCTTCGAAAGAAGCGTGCGCTCGGGAGATGGAGCGCTCTGTCCAATGCCCCGAGACTGCGCCCGACCGGGGAGGAAGTCTGAAGAGGAAGAGGTCACATAGTCCGACGATACATTCAAGTCCATCGACGCCGGTGAAAGCCGCTTTGGCGACGGTCTCTTTTGGTGCCGTCGATGCAAACACCCAGCGGTTGTACGTAGCCGGGCGGTTGGGAGGAATGGACGAAGTGGAGCGGAATTTGCTATATCGCGTGGTAAGTGTTTTGAGTGGACTTGACTCGATTTTTGCGCGTCTGATTCGATTTTTTTCTTTCTTTTTTTTTTTTTTCCTTTAGGGTTACGAACGACGCTGCGAGCGTCTCGGAGAACGATTGGCACAGCGAGAGACAGCCACGCGCCCTCGTAAAAAGCCAAAAAAGGCAAAACGAGCAGACGCGACCGGTGCAGCGCTGGTCGTTCGGCAGAAGAAGGACTGCGATCGAAAACAACACCCCACGAGCAAGGCAGTACGCCCAAAGAACGTCCGAAATACCTGTAAACCGTCGCCTTCGAGATTTCTTACACGTAGCAGGGGAGACGGCGTTTCCTTCAGCTCTTGTTAGTTTGACTCTCCGAAACAGGGGTTCAGAGGGTGATTGGTGGTGGGGATGATGGCTGCCACGGTGTCTTCGATGCTCTCGTGCGATACCCAGTCACTTCAGTCCGTGGATAATAGGCTACCCCCATATAACTTGAATCAAAGGGACACGAAGTGTGTAAATTGTGATATTTCTTATTTTATTGTAGTTGTATAGAATCCTAGGACGTGACGAAGGCATTCCTTCCTTCATTCTGACTCTAAATTCGCGTGTCAACTCGGTGGAAAGTTATCATTTGATTGATCATGATCTCTAAAACATGGTGTTGTAGATAAAAGCATACTCAGGGTCTGCGAATAAGATTCGAAGGTCATGAGTGGTCGTAGCTAATGTGATGGCATAACGACAAGCAGAAATTGAGCTAAGAGATAACTCGAGGGAAAAACAATGAAAAAAGAAAAGTGTACGTCATGAGATGCTAGAGAATTCGGATACTGAAGACAGAGATTGAATATTGAATATTGATGATCAAGCTCAATCACAAGCGTCCAAGCGTTTCCTACATAAGGGACAAGTCCTATTCCGGGCCAGCCAGTTCTTCAAACAATTTTCGTGGAACCTAAGAAAGAGAAAAAAGATAAAATCTAAGAGTTGCAGAATTGGGTTCCGCAGCAAAGCTGGGAGCACATACGCATGCTGACATTCAAACCCCAATATTCCCCTCTGGCTTTCTCTGAACTGCGATAAACAGATAGTGCACCCATTGACAGGCACTCCAAGTAACGAGAGTTTCAACTTTATACGGCCGTCCTTTGTAACTCGGCGTCGCACCAATTCCACATTTCCGACAAGGCAAGATGAAAGGACGGTGTCGATAGATACATGTTCATGGCTGTGATGGGGACTGGCGGGGCCGATAAAGTCTGCTATGCGTAGAAGAGCCTAGGTGTGACGTTGCTTTAAAGCAGCATGATTTCGCAGTGCCTGTGATCGAAAGACTCACTTCGTAGTCGGAACCGTCGTGATGCTGATCCCCTATGTGGGATAAAGCTGCGTCGAGATCTGTGTACTCGTGTCCTGCGGTCAAGGGGGCGCCTTGGACTCGAAAAGACTCTGAGGATACATTGGATGAAGGGAGAAAGTGGGTCTGCGCTATGGTTGGTGTGACAAGTTCGGTCACACTTGTGCCACCGTCGCTTCCGTCGTAAGCGCCTGCATGGTCGAGTAGAGATACGAAAGTGCTGCCAGTAGCATGTGTCTGCTCTTCCTCCTCATCACTCAAGTCGATGAGGAGTCCTTCAGGGATTGGTTTATGACGGGTTACAGCACTCTGGTGAGCATTGGTGGAGTCAAAGGCGTCGTCATCGACGACAGACGAGGACGAGAGAGAGAACGGCGGGGTGAGTGATTGGGGAGGTTGTGGAAGGGGTCTCCAGGGGTAATGACCTCCTCGGGTGGGGGTTGGGGACAGCGGTGGGGTATACGGTGGGGCAGAGTCAGAGGGAATTTCGATACTGTAAGTATTTGTGCCGTGACCGAGAACAGTCCTCGAAGGAGGCATTTCTGCAGAGTTGTGGCGTGAATTAGCAGGGTCGCGGGGGACAGGATGGAGGGGGCTTGGAGCGAGGCCAGCATGTCCCACAAGGGGAACAAGAGGGATAACTGGGGTGACGGTATCATAATCAATATGTGTTACGGCTGATGAATGGGTGGTGGAACGTGGGCCTTGCAGCGTTCTATTCGTACTTATGAGAGTGTCTTCTCTGATGCGCCTTGTGGCAGTGCGCGCTGGAGAATGTCTAGGGTGGTCTCTCTGTGGCGACGATCCCTCGCTGACAGGACTCTCGGTCAACGGGCCGTTGGTGAGGTTGGGCGAGGACAGGCTGGTGGGTGTCGATGGCAGCGACACGCAGGTCGGAGACGTCGGTGCACTCGACGGCGACATCCCGGGCCGTATCAGCGGAGAGGGTCGCCGGACATTCCGCGTCAGGAAGGGCGAGCTGGGCGGAGTTTGCCGCCCAGCTGCACGAGCATCTACTTCACTGGCATCTGCCACACCGTGCGTTGGTCTTGCTGACCTCCCCGTATACTGCAACTCTGCGCTGCCAACACGGGGCGACATCCCAGCACGCTGTGTCCCAAAGCCAACACGGCTCTCTTCTGCAGGCGTTTCGTAAGCACCCACGCCAACCTCCGAGGAACGCTCGCTATCCAGAATCTCCCAATCATCGAGTGGCTCACTCGGACCCTCAGCCTGACTCTCGTCCGTCTTCGCATTCGATTTCAGATGGAACAACTTCCGAGGAAGTCTGCTAACTTGTCCGTTTTTCGTTCCATTTCGCGGCGCAACCGGTGACGATGCAGAAGGCGTGTTCTTGAACAATGGATTTGGGGAACGAAGCAGTGATATCACCGACTGCGAGCCATGAGTGGGTTGCGACCGATCCTGGAAAAATCGAGACGGCGATAGCGACTTCATGGGCGACCTACGTCTAGGTGCAGGCGATGGTAACTCGGTCGGACTTTCCAACGTCCCCAATGCCCGTATTCTCTGGTCCATCACTATTTGCAGGGACAACCGAGAGCCTACTTTCGGAGTATTCTTCCAACGTTCAGAGAGTTGGAGTGTCCCAATACGTGGTGACTCGGATGCGTGGGCGTCAATGGCGACTCTACGACTCCTATTCGTCGTTTCTGCCGCTCAAACTCCCTCACTGCCCTTTCTTCAATACCTAGACCTTGTTGACGGTCTCCCTCCCACCCGCCCGATGGGTCTATATCAAGCAATTCCAGGCTGCCTATTTCAGAGTCGGTTTCTGGTTCGGTCTCGGATTGACTAACTGCACCATGTGGAGGAGGCGAGAGTAAAGGACGTGCAGCGTTGCTTGCAATTTGACCACTTAGCGATGGATCTGACCCTGAGCTTGCAGGCCACTGCGATGTTTGAAGAGGTACAACTATCCCCAAATTTGACGAGTTCTGGCTTATGCTAGGCGTGTTAGAACATGCAGAAGCAGCTTCATACGATGGTGGTGGATAATCTAAACAAGATCCATGAACTATATCAGCGAAACCGATCGCATAGGGGCCTAATTACACGGATTCGCGTCGATATGATAACAAGATTGTCGCCTACCTGTATTCTCCCTCCCAGGACGTCCCCTTCTCTGCCCTCTCGTGGGTGTCTGCGCACGAATATTCTTGGGATAGCCCAGGTTAAAGTGTATTTCTTCTTCCACTCGCTCTTCCCTCGTTCTACTCTTCTCCGGTCTTCGCCTGCGCACTTGCCTGCCGAGTTCGGGAGAAACTGATCTCTCTGGCGTCTGGCGTCCGCTGTGGTTGCTTTCGCGGCTATGCATTGTTTGCGCTGCAATTGCAGTTCGTTTTCCAGAGGCCATCGCGGTATATGTGAGAGAGCAGTGGAGGGAGATGGCAGACAAGGGTAAAGACGGAGTCTCAATGCAAAGTCCACGCTTTTGCCTGCACTTTTCGTTTTTAGGGGTATTTGACTTTGTTTGTAATGTTATTAAAACGGTAATCAACATTCTGCGACTCCCGCTTTTGATGGAAGGGGGGCTGCATCGTGTCGCGCTAACCAACTATGCAAAGTCGTGATGAGTTCGCAACTGTGAAATGGTAGGCTGGAACATCACTGTGCTCCAGGTTACCACGGTGATGCGCACATGAGTTATCTAGCCAAGAGGTAGGCCATACAGATTATTGAATCCATGGCCCCCGGGGAAGTGCTGATGTTATTTCACCAATGTCAAATCTCATCTCACGCAGGATGTTCTAGCCTTTGCGACGATAGCGGCACTGTGAGGGCTATACACGTGTTCATGTAGAATGTTCGGGAATGTTGTTTTTCTTGATCCCAAAGCCATTTTGCTCTGGAATAGATTGATCCTGCTCTCTGTGCAAGCTGCTAAGATTGTAGTCAGAGACATGTTTACACTCGAAGACTTGGGGTGTCCAATAGTAGAGATCAATTCGGATCATGTGTCATGCGGGCTATAAGTTATCCCACAGGCATTCCAAAGCGTGTTTACAACGTGTATCTCCAGCGCTTCAGCACGATGAGCACAAGGCTCGATAGCACTATTTTATGGCAGCAATGAGTGGTTCGCAACACTATACCTTCCTAAACAGGATATCTTAGTAATTAACGCGAAGCACGTGATTGCAAAGTGGCGCGTCGCTTGTCGAACTGCAGCTTTGTCCCAAGTTGCTAGTGCCAACCAGCAACGACCACATACGATATAATGCCAACGCGTACGGCACCCATTCTCGAGCAACTGACGAACGGTGTTCCAAAAATATTTGACCAAGCTCAGAACTCTACCGCTAATCACCAGAAAAATCTGGTCTCTCTTCACAAACTCCACTGCGAGGCTGCCAATGTCACAGAAGAATACCATAATGGTGATAGCCTCAAATTGATAGGAGAGCGTAACTTTGAAGATGTGTTTATTGGTATGGTGGGCCGGGTACTTCCTGTGAAGAAGGGGACCAGCCAGGCGGATCGTATTATCAAATTCGTGGGGTCGTATACAAAATTCATCAACGACAAAAGTGGGTTGGCGTCATGTTTACGAGTGTGGCTTTTAAAGCTTGATTATACTGTCATCAGCTGCAGAAATTAAGAAAGAGGAAGACGGGGATGACGAAGACACAACTGCCTCGCGCTTCGTAGCGAGGCTTTTAAGATTCCTTCTTCAGGGTTTTTCCGCAAAAGACAAAATAATCAGGTACCGTTCCGTGCACCTCCTTGCGGAGATGGTATCCCACCTCGGCGAAATTGAGTTCGTCGCAAGTTTCGTTAACCTTTTGCTGCGCACTTATCACTTCCTGCATGCAGCGAAGACGTGTATGCAAAATTACGGACTGCTCTTTTGGAGCGTATCCATGACAGAGAAACACCTATCCGCGTTCAGGCTGTTACCGCATTATCTAAACTATGTGGCTCTGAAGATCCATCCGAGGTTGAAGATGGGGAGCAAACAGCCGTTGAAGTTCTTCTCGACATCTTGGCTCACGATCCTGCTGCGTGCGTATTTTTTGCATGTGTTTTTATCTGCCCATTCTTCTTTATCGTTCTTGTTGTACAGTGAAGTCCGGAGAGCGACATTGTTGAATCTTCCCCTGACACCTGTCACGCTTGACTCGATATTTGGTCGGACTCGGGATACAGATACGACTATGCGGAAGCTTGTATATTCGGCCGTACTAGAAGCCCACTGTCTGACTAAGGACGGTACAATGGGCACGGTCCATCCTCGCGTCCTTACAATAGCACAACGAGAACTTGTCATCCGCAACGGGCTCGGTGATCGTGAACCTGAAGTGAGGGCTTCCACGGGGTCTCTACTGGGGGCCTGGGTTGATGTGGCGAGAGGCGAAGCTAAGAAAGAGGAAAAAGGGAAGGCAATAGAGGATGACCTGTTGGCTCTGTTGAATCTGTTTGATCTCATGGAAAGCACTGTTGCTGAGGATGCCTTGTTAAGTGTCTTCGCGACGCGCGCCGACATCTTCGACAACCTGGAATTTAAAGGTAGGCCCATGATTGAAAGCATTGAACAACCAGTTAAAATTTGTTACAGACGCTTTTTGGACTAATTTGAACCCTGAACGCGCATTTCTTGCACGTGTATTCGTTGAACACTGTATCAACACAAAGGATGACAACAGACTTGAAGCGGCACTTCCCGTCGTCACCGCACTAGCTTTCAGGATCCAATCAGATTATAACGACCTGCTCAAAGGTCTTCAAGCTGAAGAGGAAGACAGACTGTTACGAGGTGATGCAGTAGATGACGACGAAGATAGAGCCAAGAGGGAAGATGAGCGAGTGGACAGGGAGTTCGTGATAGGAGAGATGCTTAGGCTTGCGGTGAATCTCGACTATGCCGATGAAATCGGGCGACGAAAGATGTTTCAACTTGTCCGTGAGTGCCAGTAACTATGCGCTGCAGATGTTTGCAAACCTTATCGTTGTTCTAGGGGACATGATTTCGCAAGATGCGCTACCAGAATCACTGTTGGCCCTTTGTTTAGACGTTCTTCGCACATTATCTCCGAATGAACGTGACCTGATTAGGGTAGTGGTCGAAGTAGTCCATGAACTTCGAGATCCCAGTGATGCTGATGATATAGTAGTAAGTCGTACTCTACTCTGGTCTGGCTTTTCGTGGTCACTCACTGTGAGTATAGAAGGATCCCGCAGACGATGGAGAGACTAATTTTGGTGGAACTCCGATGACCGTAAAAGCGACCCCAGCAGCTCACAAGACGAGAACTGAAATGTCGACTGAAGAACAAGCGAGATCAGACGCCATCGATTTGCGGTGTCTGTCGTTGTGTATAGGTATGCTGGAACGTGTGAATGGCGTGAGTGTCTCATTCGTGATGTACATCTGTGTTCAATGTTCACCGACGTTTCGATCATCAGACATTCGAAGAAAACTCGACTCTGGAAGGAATTCTCGGGGAATTAATCCTTCCTGCTGTCAAAAGCAAGGAATTGCTGTTGCGCGAGAAAGGACTTGTCAGTTTAGGCTTGTGCTGTCTGATCGCCCGCGTGAGTTGCATAGGCAGAAGAGTGAAATAAAGTTTGATAATGCTGATCACATACTAAACAGCGCATGGCCCTTAGCTCATTCCAGCTTTTCTTCAATCAACTTCTCCAACCTATTCCTGAAGTACTCAAAATCAGGGTGATTCAGATCGTGGTCGACATCCTGATGGTACATGACACCGATTTTCTCCGTAAGGGTACCGTCGGGGTAAGTATATGTTTTCCTTCGAGAATCACCGCTCCTAACGTCAGCCATGCTCAGGGCGAAAAAATTGTGGAGACTCTCCTGCATTTGCTGACGGAAGAAGAATCTGACAAAGTACAAGCTTTGCTTTGCATCGGTATCTCAAAGCTTGTTTTGGCTGGAATGATCTCTAACGAAGATGTGGGTACAAATTTGACTTCTGGTTATATGTATTTTCCATGGAATCAATAACTGACATTGCATTGAGTGTAGGTTCTCAAAAATCTAATGCTGATATATTTATCACCCGACACGGCCGACAATCAAGAATTAAGGCAATGCTTGTCGTATTTCTTCCCAGTATATTCCTTCTCCTCGTCTATCAACCAACGACGAATGAAAGAGGCAAGCGCTCATGTTCCCGTTCCGAAGCTGACGATTACTTATGTTCTTTTTATCAAGATATTCATTCCAATGTTCGTGCAGCTGGCAAATGCTTCAAGAGATTTAGAGGATGATCAGGAGATGGTCAACCCAAGCCAAGTTGGGGGAATGTTTGTGGATTGGACAGATCCTCAGAAGGCTATGTGAGTTACTATTCGAAGGTCTCGCTTGAAACAAGGTCAAGGTTATTCATCTGCTTTTCTCAGTGAGATACCAGGCCAAGTAGTGGACGAGATGATCCATTTTGATATGGCTAGCGATATTGTGAAGGCATTATTCAGAGATGACGTGCCAAGTACGTCATTCCCGCTAGTCTTTACTCGAGTTTCTCTAACGATGAGATGTCAGAGGAGGACAAGAAGGTCATGTGTCAACTGCTGGGAAGATTGTACATCCCTGATACCGTGGATGACGACAAGATCCGTACACTCAAGCTTCTCTTATCCAGTTTGAGCTCGGTGCGCTATACACGTTTCGCTCCCCTTTCCATGCTTATCGATGATATACATGTAGCGTCGGCCACTCCGCGACACGGTCGCCAAGAACGCTTTCATGAAATTCGATAATGCAATCTCAAAGAAATTCGCCAAACAGCTCGAAGACTTTAACGAAGCAGAGTATCGACAGTTGGAGAACCTGAAAGAATTATTCGAATTCTTGGACGATATCGTACCTATTGAAGATGGTGAAGAAATCGAACTACCCAAAGGTCGGGCAAGAAAGAGGTTCGTAGATGAGACTCACCGAACATGCTTAGAGCTGATTTTTTTTCTTGGGGAGTAGAAGGTCGGAAAGTGTCACAAGTGATTCGTCAACAAGCAGTACCCCTGAAGTTGTCAGCCCCACGGTTTCGGCAGCTTCATCGCAACGTGTGAAAGGCAAAGGCAAAGGAAACAAGTGAGTGATCTCACAGCTCCTAAGGGAGTATTATTTATATATAATCATAACTTGCAGGAAAAGGCGTCTAACTGCCGATGGCGATGTATCCGATGGCGAAAGTAGCCGAGTAACTCGCACCCCTCCTCCCCCCACTAGAATCCTCCCAAAACGAGCGGCGTGAGTTATTTTGACTTGTCTTATTGTATGGTGCCGTGACCTCCTTTATAGTGCTTCCAAGAAGCCGATTGTTGTAATCACCATAAGTGATGATGATGATGAGGATGAAATAGAGGAGTTGAGAAGCCCTGCGCCTGTTCCCAAAAAAACTAGCACAAACAAGAGGTCAGACAACATATCGTAATGTTATAATCGGTCCTAATGCTAATGATTATATTAATAGCGGAAAGGCAAAAGCTGCAGAAGTGGCCAAGGTTGATGCAGATATCGATCGCTTGATTGACGAAGGACCGTCCTTCGACTCTATCATGGATGATGATGACTCGGAAGATGAAGTAGATGATATACTTGCACCGGAAGACTAAGTGATATCAAGCCAATTCACCTGCACTACATCGCTTTATTTACTATGTACACGTTTTATCATGTCACACCTGTATTTTCCTGATTCTATAATCTTTGTTTTTATTATTACAATACAGTCTATTTGGGTTTGTAGCTTAGTTCCGAACATATATGCTACATTTTTATATGATTATGTAGTGCCAGTATGTAGTCACTTCTGCTTGCAAAAGTCTTTGTAGCCCTGAATCGATCGGGTTGCAGTCATTAATACTAACCAGATGAATGTAGTACCGGAGTGGAGTACCTGTAAGATACTTCGCATCCACGTACTAAGGGACTTCAACCAGTCACTAAAAAACCTGCCGCTAAGTGTCACATGCATGGATTCCGATGTACAGAGTGATACAAGTCTGAGATGGTATAGAATTCAAGACGAAAACACAAAAACAAATATCAAAAAAATATCATAAATCAGTAACCAAAGCGCTGAAACTTCTTGCCTTCCTCGATGTCCTTAGTCAGTATGTCCTTCCAATTAGGGAGTAGCTGCACCGAGCTCAGGCTTGAACGTTTCAATGAACCGCACGGGATCATCTGGACCCCCAAAGGTGGGCATTCCACGCCGATCGCAGCTATAGTGCCACGACCCATCTTCTCGCTGTCCCCTCTCATGTTCTGTAAATCCCTAAGACTCTCTTGCCAAGGATCTGGGAAAGTCTTTGCGTCCTCGATGGATTCCACTTTGGCTTCCAGAATGCGGAAGTACTTGGCTGGTGAGCCTTTGTGATCGGTGCGAAGTTGAACAAAGAGGCGCAAGACGTGTGTCGCTGTGCGCGTGATATCTCTGGGTAGCGTTAGAGCGTGGAATGAGTTCAAGGCAGCCGCGTGAGCACTGTTTTTCCCGCATATTTCCTTGTGTTTCTGTACAAGAATGTCACGAGGGGGAAACGCGATGTACAAAGATATTGATACTCACAGCCCAGTCTGCCGTCTGACACTCCTTGGAACAATATCTATGAAGCGCGAGGTGCAAGCTTACTAGTAGCTCAGCAGCTCAGGCTTCCAATGAAGGAAAATAATAGCAAACGTACTTGGCGGCTTTACATCTGCTGCATGCGGAAAGCCGCTTTTCTGTCCCGTTGACATAACAATGATTGCACTTTGCAAGTTCTTTTCTGAGCGATGAAGGTCGAAACTCGTTATCAGCCATCGCTCAGGCCTAGTATTAGGAACTTGAAGAAGAAGTTACAGTAAAGGTTGTTTGAAACGTCAAAAAGTGAACTAGTGAACCCTTAGCCGAGCTGGGACCATCATGGTGAAAACGAAGGTCATCGTTTCGGTGTGGCTGATCCTGCTTCAACCAAGTTGTACTAGTTCACTCTTCATGCAAGCTTCGTACTTATATCGCCTCCAGGTGGGCCACTAAAAGCATCCACAACGTAAGCTATCTTGTAGCTTCCCCTGAGCGTACTGTTCACCTAGGTAAGCGTCCCATAGCATCAATTCAAGTTTCACTTTCTCTCTGGCGCCTATCATGATCATGATTTTACATCAACCCCTTTTGGGCGCTCAGGTCTCAGAGTCAGAGTCTAGGAGCGTTCCTACTAGTACCATCATCCAGAAGGACAAATCACATCAATTCGACTCGGACTATCCACCTGACATTCCCCTGAGTCAAGGTTTCATCTCAACTCCAAACTGTCAGCTACATCCTAGTGGTAGCAACCGTCGCCCTATACCACAGATCCCAATCCTATGATAACATGCAATAACCCCGCGGTTGGTCGTACTTCTGATTCAAGCTGCGATTTTGGTTCCACCAACGTGCCTCGATGCTATCAATAGGAACAGACACTTCGTGTTTTCTATCATTAATTACCGAGCAGACTGGTTCTCTGCACTGCCAAGAACATTCCAGATGACTTGCTACACTGCGATCAAAGGCTCGTGGGCTTGGTATTGCGACATTCCAAGTTCTAACGCACCATTTCCGAAATCTTGCGAGCGGGTCTCCTCGGGGCTAGCTACCTTGACAGTCGATACTCTAAAGGTTATTGGTCCAGATAGTCCGTAACTGCGCAAGCTTCTTTGAATTCTTTTTCGAACCACTTCTCCACTAAGCACCAGCTGATGAATGGTCTGGCACGTTGGTAGGTGGCTTCTCTCCCTCGTGTGGCCTGTCAAGGCAAGCAAACATGAAACGCACCGTGCCTATGGTAGTTATACTTGCTATCACGAGAATCACCTAGAACCTAGAAGCCCTCTTGAAGAATCTCGGTGGTCTTCGTTACCGGACCGAAGGCTGTCACTCGAAAGACTGTCGATCCTGGTCCTTCGATGGTGTCACCATACCATAGTTTGACTGGCTTGTTCCAACCCATCTGTCGCAATCAAGCTACAACCCTACCGTGGCGCACTCGCAATATTTTCAGGAGCGTTTTACCGTCGGTCCCCACGAAACTAAAATGTCGCCATGCGATTTGGACTCGATAATTCTCCGCTCTGCGCACGGCGCACCATTGTTCCACTAATAAAAGGTCAGAGAGTAATCTGTCGGAGGTCCGTCAAGATGTGGGGAGAAGAAAACGACGCAGTGGATCTTATATGTCTGGCTCCCGTTTCCCTGGGTTGCTCTCAGCCCAACATTCGTCGCACGATTGTGGATTCATACGTCAGCTTTTGCGGAAAATGCAAGCTACCGTCAATCAGCGAGGCAAGACCGGTCGCCAAGGGACTACGGCCTCTGTTCTGCAGCTTGTTGTCTGTGTAGCAGTGAGAAGAGAGCACGTTTTCCGCTCTAAATATAAAGAAAGGATCATGGTCCTGGCCTCTTGGGTAGGTGTTTTGTGGTGGGTGGCTGTGTAATGTGAATGTTCGCGTTAATATCGCTCCGTCCGTTTTTAGGATATGTGGAGAACTTTCCCCCATGACCAGGTTCGCAGCTGTTCGCAACAGGTCTCATGGACTTCATCGGAAGGGTACTCGATGTGCTCCCGCTTGTCACCCGCAGAGGCGTTATATCTGTGCACTGCACTGCAAAATACGGTTGTTGGTGAATGTTGTGGAAGTGACTTCATCGCGATGAACCTGGAACAAATATTGACGGCAGCAAAGTGTATTGATCTTGGCTACAAGGAGGTTGCATTGCTACTTATAGCCTATTAGGAAGTCTCCGAAACTGTATAGCGCATGGTTTTCATCTATCAACAAGCTTGTCCAAACGTACAATCTGATGCGCTCCAAGTCAGGGCACAGCCAGCATGTCAAGTTTGTCAATACGTTCAAAGTTGGGGTAAACTTCTTACCGCCTTCGACTGTGCGAGCAGCACGGATATGATACGTGTCTACATTTTGTAACAGTATCGAAATTAGAGCAGGGCGTAGACTGTGTATGAAATCGAACCATGTTGCCTGCTGGGGAGTCCCCGCAAACGTACAGTCAGTGGTGCTTTACTGTTCTCCCGTTTATTTCGCAAAGTCCGCACGACCACCTACGATGTCCGTGCGGCTTTTAACATTGCCGATAAGCAAAGAAGCCGGCGGTTTATAAGGGTCGGCCGAGGTTTTCCGCCGGGAATGGTCGAGAGGTATCGTACCGGAAACATTACTGTGAATTTGTCTGTCTCACTGTGCCTTCAAGTTTGGGGGGTTTTGAGACAACCCTGTCAGAGATGAGCCGGCGATGGATAAAGATAGCAAATTTTCTGTTGTCGGGTTTTTTTTTTGTAGGGCGCAAAGTCATATACTTAGAGTTGCCGAGCTGCAGTGCCCAGAGCCAACAATTTGCAAGTAGTGGCGCAACTTGAATCTAATAGTGTCGTGTGCGCAAAAATATCGAGCCCACCAATAATATTAGGGCGGAGAGAATGTAAGAATAGACGAAAGTTCAACAGTGCAGTATATCGTATCATGATATCAGATATCGTGAGGGGATAAGTACCCATGGCGCTGACGTATGATGGGCCTGTTATTGACTAGGATGAGAAGATTGATTAAATACAAGATAGGACGAACGACAAGTCCAAATAACAACCAAACGGCGACAATGGGAATGTCTAAAAATTATATGAGTTCTGTATCAGCTGCAAGTGGCACGATGGGTGAAACTGTCCTGGTGAGCGAGGATGGCGGTCCATACGGCTCCCCGGGGGGGATTATGTATAGCAGAGCCCGTTTCGAGAAAATAAACGCCGAGGAGGGCCATTGGTGCCGATCCTGGTGGTTTGACAAGTGAAGGCGGTGGACAAGAAGACTACAACAAGACAAGGTTCGACGATCGACTTGCTTTTTTTTGCAAGTGCATTCAAAAGTTATATTTAGTGCGACTGGCAGTGGGTTTCGAGGACACAAAAGTTACCACGGGTCGACATTTGTTCCCTCGGCCGAGACAACCCAAGATCCAGCTTGGGCGTAGTGGAAAATAGATTATGGGAGTGCATGATTGTCAACGCAGCCGATGGCACGGATACTGGGGATTGGAATCGGCAAGCGAGGCTGAGGGGAGGTTGTTGCGACCATGCTTGTGTGGGTTTTCTGGACGACGTACCGCGAAAAGAGCGCGATGCCCCTCATGGCTACTCTCAACCGGCATCGTCGTTCGGTCCGAGCGGCATCGCATCTATATACCCTCAGTGATTGCTTTGGCTTTCCAATCATCCTTCGTACTTGTCGTCCGAAGCCATCCAGGCTTGCGCCGTTGAGTAAGACGCCCAGTTGGCGGCGCGGACGGTAGTCATCTATCACTACAATCATATGCGATCTCGACGCAAAATGCCATATTTTGAAAACAGGTCGGGATCCTCGGCAGGTCAAAGCTGGCGTGAGGATTCTGAATACATGACAGGTCACAAGTCTGGGTGGTGGTGGACATACTGTAGAGATCGCCTCCGGGAGGATCGTAAATACGCTCTCGACTGCGATATGCATGCGTCAGCTTCCGCAAAGTAGTATATTCTCCCTTCTTGCCTCGTGTACCGCAATCAGAATTCGACAGACTCTGACCTTCCTCAGAATACCTTCGTGAGTACATTTATAACTGCAAGGTGTAAAGCTGTAAAGATAGTAATATAAAATGTCAGTATGTAAGATACGCGCTGATGGATGGGCCATCCCGCGTGGAGTGTTCGGTAACGGTGGAGCGCGCTACTACGCTAAGCCTCGATAGCCAGAACTGTGTAAGAGCGCCTTGTCATTGCAGCGAGACACGGCTTATGAAAGAGCCTAAGAACTTCGAAGTAATAAATGTCAAGTTCACATCAAGTCATATGTTTTCTCCGCGCGACAGACGGACGACGGCGACGACAAGAGGTTTCAAGACTCTATAGAAATATATTCCAGAGGAGCCAAGGCAGACTAGAAGGCTGGGTTGCATCCCCCAAGCCCGTGTATTGCATAAGAAATGACCACAAGAGGTTCAGCAAAGTAGGAACGCTTGGCGAGTGGCTTCGTTGCGTTTACGACGAGTGTTTATCAAATATTTGATTAAAAGAAGTCAAGCCGCGATATCAAATATTTGGTTACTGGTTTACGAATATTTTAAGAACACGTTTGGTACCCCGAAAAAAAAAAGAAAGAGTGAAGAGACGGGGAATGGGCAAGACAGGAGGAGAAAGCGTGAATTGTGCGAGGCTGGGCTGTACGGTGATAAGGCGCCAAAAGATAGAGGAGGTGAAGGGAGAGTCGGGTAGACAAGGGACGAAACGGATCAAGAGGAATCTGGGTGGGGTTGCTGAGATTCCACTCTCTGTGATAAGCGGGCCTGAGAGCGGCTGACTTGTTTGGTCGTGTTGAATTCTTTGATCGTTAGAATTTTGGGCCCCAAAATATAAAGTCCGTTCGTCGACGAGACTGCCGTTCTCCCACTCCTTCATCCCAACATCCTCTTCGCTGTTGCATTCGTCGTGCTCAAGCCCTCGACAACTATAGATATCATCTGTAGGGCTTTCGCCTCGTCCCCCGCCTCTCCCCCCAGCACCTCGCCATAGAAAATCCATGTCTGAACCAAACGTGGAAAAGGAGCCCGGCCCTCAGGGCGACTCGCCTGTAGAGCAAAACCCACCAGAAAAGAGGAAAAGAGAGTACAAGGAATTCACTCACGATGAAGAGAAACCAACTCGTGAGTCTTTCGCTCCTCGGTCGCGTCCTGTTGCCTCATCTCATCGCGCTGTTTAGATGCCAATGTTGACATGTCTCTGGTCTGTCCTAAATTCTCGTAATTGCGCTGGAAATATAGCATATACTCACATTCTGCACGCGTTTAGATCGAGTTGAAGGCAGAGGACCTCTATGACAAGGAAAAGGTCGACCTAGAAACTATCGTTATCGAAGACGTCTTCAAACTCCTGCAATGTAATGATGGTGGATTAACGACTGATGAGGCTCAGCGCCGTGTTGAGCTTTTCGGTCCCAACAAGCTGGAGCAAGAAGAGCAAAACGCTTTCTTCCAAGTAAGTGTCTTTCTTAGCGGCTTGGTTTCACCTCTTACATCCGTTTCAGTTCTTGAGTTTCATGTGGAATCCTCTTTCCTGGGTCATGGAGGGTGCCGCTCTTGTGGCTATTGTCTTGTCCAACGGTGACCATCAACCTCCGGATTGGGAAGATTTCGTCGGTATTATCCTTCTCTTGTTCATTAACTCTACGATCGGTTTCTACGAAGAACGCAATGCTGGTAACGCTGTCAAAGCTCTGATGGATTCTCTTGCCCCCAAGGCGAAAGTCAAGCGTAACGGTTCATGGTCGGAAATCGAGTCTTCCGGTCTCGTCCCTGGAGACATGGTTTCTTTCAAGATTGGTGACATTGTCCCCGCTGACTGTCGTTTGACTGAGGCTATCAACGTCTCGATCGATCAGGCAGCTTTGACAGGTGAATCCCTGCCCCAAAGCAAGAAACTCGGTGATCAGTGTTTCTCGTAAGTTGTTACTCCATTAATTCTAGTGTGGATCAATATTGACGTCTGTTGATAGTGGCTCCACCTGTAAGCAGGGTGAAGCTGAGGGTGTTGTCATTTCGACTGGTGCCAACACTTTCTTCGGTCGTGCCGCTTCACTCGTCGGTCAGGATGATGACACCACTGGTCACTTGCAAAAGATTCTTGCTCAAATCGGTTCTTTCTGCTTGGTCTCCATCGGTATCTTCGTTGTCGCTGAAATCCTCGTGCTCTATGCTGGTTTCCGTTACAACTATCGTCGCGGTCTTAACAACATCCTTGTGCTTTTGATCGGTGGTATCCCCATTGCTATGCCCACTGTCTTGTCCGTTACTCTCGCTGTCGGTGCTCAGCAACTCGCCAAGCACAAAGCTATTGTCACTCGTATCACTGCTATCGAGGAATTGGCTGGTGTCACCATCTTGTGCTCTGACAAGACTGGTACTTTGACCACCAACAAACTTACCATCGACAAGGCTACTATCCGTACCTATGGTCCCTTCTCTGCTGATGATATCATGCTTTTGGCTGCCTACGCTTCTCGTACTGAGAACCAGGATGCCATTGACGCATCGATCGTGGGAGCTATTGGCGACACCAGCCGTGCTCGTGCGGGTATCAAACTCTTGGACTTCAAGCCTTTCAACCCTGTCGACAAACGTACTGAGATTACCTACCGTGAAGAGTCGTCTGGCAAGCTCAAGCGTGTTACCAAGGGTATGACCGGTATCATCATCGAACTTTGCACTCGCAACAAGACCGATGAACTTGAGAACAGACTCGAGGCTGATGTCGAGGAGTTCGCTAGCCGTGGTCTCCGTGCTCTTGCTGTCGCATACGAGGAGGTGGATGGCGATGACGCAGAAGGTGAGGGTAACGGCTTTGAACTCATCGGTCTTCTCGCCATCTTCGACCCTCCTCGTGAAGATACTAAGCAGACTATCGACGATGCGCTCGCTCTCGGTGTTAAGGTCAAGATGGTGACTGGTGATCAACTCGCTATTGCCAAGGAAACTGGTCGTCGTCTCGGTCTCGGTGATCACATGTACCCCGCTAAAGTGCTCAAGGATGGACCTGCACCTGGTGGCAAGCACATGACTCTTGATGACATGATTTTGGATGCAGATGGTTTCGCTGGTGTCTTCCCCGAGCACAAGTATGAGATTGTGAAACGTCTCCAAGGTCTTGGTCACTTGTGTGCTATGACTGGTGATGGTGCCAACGATGCTCCTGCCTTGTCTCGTGCTAACGTCGGCATTGCTGTTGAGGGTGCCACTGATGCCGCTCGTGGTGCTGCCGATATTGTGCTCACGGAGCCCGGTCTTTCCACCATCGTTCATGCTATCCGTGGATCTCGTGTCATCTTCCAACGTATGAGGAACTACTCCATCTATGCATGCGCTGTGACTATCCGTATCGTCGTGTGTTTCGCTATCCTGGCTTTCGCGTTCAAGTTCGACTTCCCTCCCTTCATGGTCCTGATCATTGCCCTACTCAACGACGGTACCATCATGACTTTGTCCGTTGATCGTGTCTTGCCCTCTATGACTCCTGATTCCTGGGATTTGGCTGAGATCTTCGCCTACGCTGTTGCCTACGGTATCTACTTGACTGCCTCTACGTAAGTGTCGATTCATCTGTGACTTGGAATAATTGCTGATAGTTTCGATACAGTGTCGCATTGGTGGCTATCATCATCAAGACTTCCTTCTTCTACGACAAGTTTGGTGTCACTTTCATGAACAACGCTGGTGGGCCTCAGATATTCCCCAACGGTAACAACGACTACCAGCTCCACATGATTGTCTACCTCCAAGTTGCTATCATCTCGCAGGCGTTGATTTTCGTTACTCGTTCGCACGGATTCTTCTTCATGGAGCGTCCTTCGTTCGCCTTGATGGGAGCTTTCTGCATCGCTCAATTGGTGTCCTCTATCATCGCTGCTTATGCTAACTGGGGCTTCACTCAAATCCATGCCATCTCTGGTGGTTGGATCGGTATTGTCTGGGTCTGGGTAAGGCTTATTCTATTGGTTAGCTTTTCAACGAGACTAATGTACAATTTCTAGAACATCATTTGGTTCGCTCCTCTCGATTGGATCAAGTTCGCCATGAAAGCTACTGTTATCAAATACCTCCGTGAACGTCATGCCAAGGCTACCCAGGCCGCCGTTGCTGCCAGCCAGGAGTCCGGTGGCGTCCCTATCACCCGTACCCAATCCCGTGCTGCATCTATCCATGAGTCGATGTACCAGAACCGTGTATCCTTCATCAAGCGTGCTGCACGTAAAGTCGGCTTTGGTAGCAAAATTTCTATGAAGCCCGAGGAGTTGCAGAGGTTTAGCAGTATCCAGGCTCAGCGTACGGGCGCAACCCTTGCCCGCAACCCAAGTCGTACTGCTGCATAGACGAATGGAACCTCTCCCTCGCATTCGCCTCCGCCCTGTTTTATACATACAACGATATCCATGTAAATCTAGAGATAAGAGCTCCCCCGCCTGCACTTGTCTGGTGTCATCCCTCTCCTTCATATCGCAATTTACATTGTTCATATATACGCAATTTTGTTTGGCATCGGATACCTGTCGTCGGTCGGCCCTTTCTCTTCTTTTTATGCGGCTTGGCGCATCGCGGTCTCGGTTCACGTTCCTTCTCTTCTTTCTTCATCCCTAATGTTAACATCTACGTTGTCTCATTTTGATGCGACGTTACGTCCTCCGTCTCATGATGAGTGATACATAAGTAATATTATACAAGTAATTGTTTTACAACGAAAAATATGACGAATTTCATAGATTTTACATAAACTTAAAATTGGAGAGCATGAGAGATTTTGACAAGTGTTCTGAAGTCAGCGCGTATGATGTCTTCCAAAATTGCGGAGATGTTACAAGATGCTGTTTGACCCTTCAGTTGGCCATGTGTCTTGAGAATACGTCTGTAAATTATAAATTACTACGGCCCCATAATATTTCCACGTAAGCTCTAAATCCTGGATCTACAAGCAGTGAATCATTTTAGCCAACCAATTCTCTATTTATCTATGTTACAGTTCGTCTCTCGGACGTGCTTCTTCACTGTTGTCTCCCACAGACTCCGCAGCCTGAGGTGTCGCACCAACATTGGCGAGGACATTGGTGTCTGCGGTAGCAGCGCTCGCCCTGATCTTGCCCTCTTCCGCAAGCTTTCGAGCAAACCGAGCAATCTCAGCATCGTACTCTTCCCATTCGGGTATCTGGCGTGCTCGAGCCAACTTTGGCTCTTTCTATTGAACGGTTAGTGTTAGTATGTATCGCAGGAGTGAATATCGTAGCTGGCGGCTTACTGTGAGGGGGTTTTGACACAAGTCGATCGTCTTTGCGCGATGGAGACGGTCTTTGCTACCTGTGAGCGGAGAAAATGTCAGACGCCAGTTAAAATTGAGCACATATTTCTGAAACTTACACCATGTTTCACACTGTCGAGTGATGGAGTCTTTCAGTCACAACCTTACACATCTAATCACATTTTTACTTACCCAGAGCCAATCTTCGTGGAGCGAGAACTAAACGAATTGCCTGTTAGCATATCAGTACCAACGAGTGTCGCAGAATACACTTACTATCGGAACTTGCTGCTGTATGTTATTGGGTAGATCTGAAATTGCATCGGTCACCGCCCTACTATACAACAAATAATCCGACATACCTTGATCAAGATTGGCAAGCGAGTTGGGATCGGCGGAAAGCGCTTGGTATTGTCCACGGAGAATGTCCTGCCAACCATTCGTGTTAGCAAACAATCAAGGATGTTTCGTGGCACAAACTAGCTCTTACCCCAGCTGCAATCTGCGAAAGTTGGTCAGTCAGAGATTTGATATTTACAATGGTGTGATCTACTTACTTGACGGAACCGCACGAGATCGACAACATAGAGGGCACTAAAGAAGTTCTTAAGTTATGTGACTAGCGGTATTGGATCTAACACACCTGATATGATATGGGCGTCCACGTAGGAAATCAGCCCAATATCCCGTCTTCCAGAAGCGGAAGCCTTCCATGTCGTAGTTGTCATCTCCCATCGGCGTGTAACCGTATGGCGCTCCGTGCAAGTCAAGGTCAACGAGCTCTTGCAGATCTGCTCGGACGATCTGATCGGCATCCACGAAGATGACTTTTTTGAGGTCCATAGGGAAAAGAACGTCTAAGAAGAGGATTTTGTATGCCCAGATAATCCGCTGTTTTTCTTTCTGAGCTCGCAGCCAGGAGGGCCACTTGTAGGTGACTAGTTCATACTGGAAGTTGTAAGCTTCGGCCAAGTGAGGAATGAATTCCTGCGTAAACAGTGTTAGTGGCACGCTTATTCCTCGTTTCGCAAGCTACTTACCAGGAACGATGGAGACAAGAAGTTCTCGATAAACCAGAATTTGACAGTCTTGTTCGTATTCCGCAAGACACTGAGGATCATGATGGACACGAAACGCTGAACAAAATATATCAGCATATTTGTCACCCGACGTAAAAATGTGAAAGTCTGTACCTCGTACAGCAATCCAGAAGCGACAGTGAAGATGTTGATATCAGCTTGTCCATCGCCTTGCGCCTGGAGACTCTTTTCGCCTTTGTGCGAGAACAAAGAAGTCATTCTATTGCGGGCACATAATGAGCGACAGCAGCTAACATCGCAAAGAAAAAACGAGCATACCTGGATACAATATCCTCAATAACCCCGTGGGTCTCTTCCTCCTTATAGCTTAGCTCATCCAATACATCGACCATCTCCATCCCAGGCTTTCTCACCAGCCTCGGGTACAGCGTAAGACCCTCAAAGCTCATCACAGTCACCTCACTCCCTACCTCCTCGACACGCGGACTCTCCCACCCCTCGTTCCCCACGCTCTCCATCTCAAACACATCTCTCCCTCTGCCCTCCCGGATCGAGAGCTCGTACACGCCAGGCTTGGCTTTGAACTGGAGATACCCGAGATTCGCAACGACCTGTGTGTCGTCTACGGGTGTGCCGTCGGGTGTGGAGAGCTGGAGTTGGAGTCCGCGGGGAGGCGAGTTGAGTAACGTCTCGCGTGCGTGGCCTTCAACGACGAGGTAGTCGAGTGCGAAGACGGCTTCGAGGCCCGTGACACGGTCCTGGGGCGACAAGCTGCCAAGTTGGATGTTGTCGAGGTCATACAACGCTTCGCGGGGTCGGACAAGCCATGACGAAGGAACGTCCATGCCGAGGGTATAGATCGGTTCGATAGGAAGCCCATTAAAAACGACTTTCGCTGGAACCTCTAGTCTGCACGACACACATGTTAACCTCACAGTTAATAAAACCGAGACAGTGTTTTCTTACCCGTTCTCGTCATACGTTAGTCTAGGCGCCAAGTTATACCGATAAAAGCGTTTGAGGGGTATCTATTTCCGAGATGAGTACGACCTCCAGACTTCTGAGGCGTCAACACACGCACCTCTGAATGCTGAGATGGGTTCAGGTACAACTCGAGGTACACACCCGGGAACTCCACGAGCCACTATATTCCCCAAAGAAAGCCCATCAGACCCGTGCCCTCACGAAACATCGTCTGGCGAAAGACCTCACCTCAAGCAAGCTAGTCCACTTCTGCGCAGTTTCACTCAAAGGATCAACGACAGCTGCAACATGATACAGCGCATCATCCGCATTCCCAATCTCAAACGACCTACGAACGATAAATCAGCCACGACGTCGTCACCTAACGCCCAAAAAAAGTCCACGATGAACGGTACATACGTATAATTCCCATCCAACAGCTTATACTTCCGCGAACGTGGTTTTGGAGCTGTGTCGAACAAGCCGGCCTCGCTGGGATCGGGTAGCTGAATGGCGGAGATGAGAGACGAACTCGTAGACACGAGGTGTGCATAGGAGGATCTACAGCCAGAATAATTCAATTGTCAGTGATAATACCACAACGCGAAAAAGAATTTCATACGAATCGAGATCGTCCGCCTTCTCGCCCAAAACATCTTCCAGCGCAACCACAACCGAACCTACTCGTTTCCGCATCTCATACGTCTCCAACATCTCAAAGTCTTCAACCATGAACTCGGAAGCGTCAAATGGCCCAACGAGCTACACCGAAGGGACTTCTCAGTTTCCACTCAAGATGAGGACTATGATAATGCTTCAAAAACGTACCCGACCGTTGACGAGAATTGCCTGTTCGCCGGGGAGAAGGCGGAGCTCCCTAGCCAGCGCCTTACAAGACCCAACGTATCCTGCGTACGCATCCTCAGCCACCACCACCTCACCCCCATCGACTCCATATTCACGTAGCAGGTCTGCTTTCAACGCCACCTGCGCAGACTCGTCTGGTGTGGAGACCGACCCCGCCTCATCGAGACCTAGAGCGCGTTTGAGACGGGCAGGGGATATCGTGGCCAGTACGTCCTTTGAGATGAGCTGTGACAAGAGCGACGACACTGAGTGCGAATGGGTGGACGGAGCTGGGTTGTGAACAAAAGTCACTCGAGAGCTCGGTCCTGATCCCTGCTCACATTCACGATTAACACCATTTTAAGTGTGCTACCAGGAAACCCAAAAGAAACGACGTACGATAAAATCGAGCGCTTCTTTCACGAGCGCAAGCCCAGACTCGGAGTCGAAATCAGCAATAACGTACATACTAATCGGCAAGTAATCGTCGTCCTCTATTAACAGAACGAAGTCAGCACAACCAAACCATTTTTACCCCGACATCATGTGCAAAGAAAACGGAAACTCACGAGGGGTCACAAACCCTCCTTTACCCACCACCTTCGGGAGTTCAGGCAAACTGAACATACGCAGAGGGCGTGCGCTGGAGCCAGCAGGTTGTACGCCACCGCTTGCAGGACTCGAAATCAAGGGGTAGATATGTGCGTTCCGCCTTGCAGGTGTCCAAGGCAGGTCGTAGAAGAATGTCGAAATGGTGGGGACATAGCTGTCTGTTAAAATACTTGTGTAGACCTGAATGAAGAATGTATAGATGGGAGGGGGAGGAGAGAGGTGAGTAGGTTTTCGTCAGCGTATGAAAGTGAGACAACTCACCAGTTCTTGGAGGTACTGTAGTTGCTGCGTTACTTCCACTTGTAAATCCCGCAGAAACGCCTATGATTAACCCACACAAAAATCTACCAGTCAGCTACTCATCATAAAACTCTTTGCCCCGCCATTGTAGGCCACAACACAAGAGGGCAGAAGAGAAAAGAAAGAAAGGCACACTCACGTCACTCATACCAATATACCTCCCATTCACGAACGCATGGCCCGACGCATCCGTGATACCAACCCTGCGCGCATACAGCCGAGCTTTATGAAGCGTGTCCACATTCCCCCCGTCCTTCTCAGCTTCGTCGCCAACCGAAGCGACAACGCGTCCCTCAACGACACTATCAAAGTCGTCCGGCATCCCAAAGTCGGCCCAGGCCATGCGTACGAGGGGCCAGGAGAGGGTGGGCGTTTGGACGTGGGCTGCTGATACCTAAGTGGAAGGATTAGGTTAGAGCGGTTAGAGATGGAAACTTGAGAATAAGATGGGACATGACGCACCCGCTTCAAAAATCCAATGATGACATCCCGTCCATACTTCTCCGACACAAAATAAAACAGCCTCGCCATTTTCGTACCTACGAAGTTCACAACAATCAGAATCACAACGACGAATCCACGTCTTATAAGTATCAACTCACCATCCACACCTTCCCCCTCCTTCCACTCAACAAACGGCACAATCCCCCACCTCACCGCCCACCCCCTCGCCACGATCCCTTCCAAAGACATTGCGAGGAAGGAAAGAGTGCGGGGTTGGGCGAGGTCGAGTACGAGAATGGCGTTGAAGAGGTTGAAGCGCGTCATGGGGAGTTGGCCTGGGTAGAGGGGGCGGAGGAGCTGTGTGGAGGGCATGGTTAGTATAAAATGGGAACAAGGAGGGAAAGACACGTACGACACTGAGAGAGCTGCTATACCGCGCATACCTACGTCAAACCCACAACAACAGAATTTTTAATCAGTACGCCGCACAAAAAAAAACCAGCTCTCTCTCTCTATGTATACAAGAAAAATCCTCACCTCGCATCCGCCCCCAAATCATTCCACCACACCACAACCCCCCCTCCCTCCGTCCTATCACTAGCATCCACAAGTCCCTCCGTCGCCTCAGTAGGCACGAGCGCATCAGGAAACTTGGGGCGGTGGACGCCACCGTCCTTGTTCGACTTTTTCGAGGTGGACTTGGCGACGTCATCGTGGGAGGAGTGAACGGGTGATGAGGCTTTTGAGGCATCTTCGGGTCGGGGGTCGAGTTTAGAGTGTTTGGCGTTCCATCTGCCGCTCCTCGACCCGCCTTTCTCCTCCTCCCTCTCCTCCTCTACCTCGCTCCCTTTTTTCACCCCCTTGCCTCTCCTGGTGATATCTTTATCCGCATAATCGCCATCAGCACCAGTTCGCGAATGTGCATCATGCACAACGACCTCGACGGCTTCTCTCGTAGACATGCCCAACTGCATCAGCGCGCGGACGAGCGATCGTTCTTTTCGAAGCGTGCGGATGAGGCTGTTTTGTTCGGTGAGCGAGGGGTTTCATGTTGAGAGGTGAAGCAAGATGAAGACGGAAGGAAAATGGGAGGGAAGGAAGAGCGAATAGAATATTTGATTAGCACCGCAAAAACAACTCAAAGGGAACAACTCACCCAAACACCCCAACCTCACCCTCTCCCAGCACCCTTCCATTCACCCAGAAGAGCGACGTTCCGGGGGCGACCTTTTCCCAATTGGAGCGGACGGAATCAAATAGGGGGGAGAGGACGCCGGTGGGTTGATGGCCAGCCCAAGCATCGTGTTCTTCGTTCTTCTCGGTGCCCTTGTCCGAGGGCAAGGAGTACGACGAATCGAGACCATCCAGGAGGTCTTTACGTGCGAGTTTGGTAGCGTAGAGTGGGAAGGAGTGGGTGAGCTGGCGGAGGAGGGTGAGGGGCGAGAGGGACGCGGTGACAGAGTTTTCGTGGCTCTTGTCGTCTTCGCGCTTTGAGGGCGAGGAGTATGAATATATGAGCTGTGTCGCTCTCAGCCCGAGGTCTGTGTAGGCGGGGTGAAGATGAACACGGATGAGTTGTGAGAGACGAGAGTAGAGAACGTACCAGCGATCTCGTCTTCCGATAAAGCAGCATCTTTGGTCCCGCCTTCAATATGCAGCTCTGTCGACGCATTGAGAGATGGTAAAGAGTCAAAGAGGGCAAGGAGGGCGTCTTGGTCCTGTTCCCGTGCGTGGGCAGTTGAGTCAGGGGAAGCTGGTGGATGGGAGAGGGAGTAGCACAGTCAGTAGAAAGTATAGAGTGAACAAATGCGACTGGGATACTCACCTTGCCCAGTACTAGCACTCCTCCCGCGATCGTCGAGCGCGAGGTAGTCCATCTTCTTGAGGTCGAGAGAAACGCCATACCCGCTGAGGCTGGCGCCCAAGGCATCCTTGTCGTGTGCTCGCGTGCTTTGTGGATCGGGCGAGACTGCCCAGCGTAGGACGTACTCGATGCCTGCGCTTTGGGTGAGGTCGACGAGTGCGTGGTGGAGAGCGGGGAAGTTGGGGGCTGTGAGGGAGGCGTAGAAGATGGCGGTTGGTTTTTGGGAGTGTGGAGAGGGGTAGACGTGATCGAATGGGAGAGAGCGAGGCTGTGGTTTATGCTCGAATGAGATGGACGATACGGCGCGTTTGAGACCGTCGACGGTGCAGACTACGTGGCCGTACCAGTCAACCCATGCAGCACAGGTCTCTCCACTTGCATCTTCGACAGCTTGTTCGTGCGTGCGCGCAAGGAAGTGCTGCTCGAATGCGGCGATGCGTGGGCTGGCGGCGTGCAGAACAAGAAGGGCGTCTACGGATGCGCGTGCTGGGCCATCGAGGAGCGGAGAAGCGAGGTCGAGGACGTGCGCGTGGACGGTCTTGGGCGATGCATTTGGGTCTGGTGGGTTCGTAGAAAGCAGGGAAAGGAGAGGAAAGAATGCAGAGGGGTCTTCAATAGATATCGTTTCACTATTTAAGATGTCAGCAAATGACAAAAGCTACGAAGGAGAACATACATGGTTTCGAGGAGCGGACCAGGAGAAAGCCATGGCGTACGGAGCTGGACTGAAACGGGGGGAGAGGCGTTGGCGAATGGGAAAAGAGCGAGTGCGAGTGCAAGGAAGTAGTGCATCTGCACGTGATGCTCTCGCTGCAATGTCTTCGTCGTCGTCACTCACAGCGAACTCGAATGAAACAAGGACGTAGTGCTCACGTGACGACACGTGACGCTTGCCACGTGGTCACCTCATGTACCTAGGCTTGATCCAAGCTTGACCCCACCACCAAACAACGCCATCCCATTCAATCTTTCGGGTTCGTATCGACGCTAATGTGCTTCTTATCGGCTCTGGCTGTCGTTATTCAATTGGCTCACACTTCTACCTCAACCTTTGAAGATCGCACCCCGCTTAGACCGTCCCATCGACGCTAGCACAACATCAAACGGCGTCAGAAGTGCAAATTTCCTGACAGTACTAGTGAACACGATGGAGGATCATTCTATAACTTTACCTCACGATGCTTGCAAGACGCTGTGTAAAAGGGCGAGGTATATGTGGTGGAGGTGTGATAACGACTTGCTGAAAAGTGAGCTGAAGGGGATGAAGGAAGGTCAGCTCACTATACCTCAACTCACATCTCTCATCTAGCACTCATACACACCTCCCGTGTCCGATACGCCATTCACACCCAAATCTTAATAACCCAACTCACACCCCTCTCAGACCAATGAAGTTCCTCCATTTCGCCTTCGCCCAAGCTGCCTTACTGCTCGCGATGTCTTCTCAAACTGTCGCGCAGCTGGGCTCAAGGGAATGCCACTGCGGCACTAGCGTGAATATGCCGCTGACTGAACAATGCTGTCGCAAATCGTCGGGGCAGATGCATGGTACCGAGTGCACAGCGCTCTCATTGTCCAATAATACGATTCCCCATTTCGTAGTTTGTTGTTTTCTCGAAGGCAGTGGCAACAAAGATGTCGTTCCCGCGACTTGTGATGAGGTCAAAGAAGGCGATAGTACTGACGTGGATGAAGGACTATGAGAGAGTGCTGGAGACTGGGAGTTGGTTAACAGTTAATTAGCGCATCACTTATCAATAGCGATAGAGAGATGCTGTCTATTCCGTCAGGCGTGTTCAATCATCTGTTGTCGTTAGTGGCTAGAGTCTTAAGTGTGCCGGAATCGCTGACTCGGAAGAGATGCCGGATCAGGCAAGTGTAGTTTTGGTAGAGATTTGGTACAGGGTCTTCCAGGAAGATAGTACGAATGCTAGCAGTCTCCCCACCACGGCCAAAGAAGACCAATTTCCATGTATGTTCAGATGAACGTCATGAGCTGCAAGCAAAGATGCAGCAAGGCAAGAGCCGGATAGCCTACACACACAGCGAAAAAACTGAGATAATGAACCATGAGAATGTCCCGAAAACTCGGTCATTTCCGGCACGTTCCAATCAGACCTTGCCCGGATGTTCGATTCTGGAGATCTACAGTGCAGCATTTGAGCCAGTCAGAATACTTGCACATTCCAGGCCCGACTCCCTTCCAATATTAATTCAATAAGCTACACTTTCTATCTGAGATACTTGTATAGATATTTATGTGAATAAATTATAATCATCATTCGGAAACTACATGCTTAATTCAAGAACCTAGGTTGGCACCATGGAATCAGGTTTCCAGGCATTGGAGCCAGCACCAAATATTGTAAATCTAAGAGACTCGATCATCAGTGAATATCTAAGCGGTTATCAGTATGCTCCTCCTCCTCCTCATCTGTGCCATTTTCATTGGGGTGAAATAAGATACTCACGAGGGATGAAGACTCTGATTTGAGGTATGTTCTATGGATGACAACGGTTCTCCATTACTACGACCATAGCATAACTCACCATACTTCCACCTAAAAAAGATCAGAGTTCGATAACCGGTGTTTCGAATAACATCCCACAGAAAGGTGAGAGTGTAGTGCCCAAACCGTGCTTATTGACAATATGTTTCATGATTTACTTGCCATAGTACCAAGACCATACCTTGTGTCTTTATGTATGATACTAGACTGAACTCTGAGCCATAATGCACGGTGTCTCTTCTACACTTATCCTGTGAAGGTCAGTCCCCTCGTACAATCAGGTGAAATAAAATTGATAGACACTTGCCGTTCATGACATAACTAAGCCCTGGAGTTACAGGCTAACACACTAATCTCTCTATAAATCTGTGGACACCAGTGAAAAGTTTAGATATTTCCTTTCAGCAGAGAAACAACATCTTCAACCGCTCCCCATGAGCTCTGATAACCAGCGGCCCTTAAGAGGACGAATCTTAGCATCAAAAAATCACGCGCAAACGAATAAATCATAGTTGCACTTACCCGAAGCCGTATGCATGCACAACTACCAATTCGTCCTTCGCTTCTGTTTGGGCATTACCCCCACTCTCAGCTCGCTTCCGCAAGCCATCACCCAAAGGTAACTTGACTCGTCCGACCTCCACCCTCGGGCCACCCTCTCTGGCAGGCCTCAGGCCGACATTATGTTTAAGAACTTCTGTCCCCTTGTCAAGTAGGCATGGTGCAAGCGATGCACATCGCATAAAGATACTCCGCGCCGTGTCCATGTTCAAAGATGTATCCCAGTTTCTGACTTGGAATGTACCTCCTATCAGTGCTGTGCCCTCCGCGTCGCCAGCACCTGGGCGGGGGATGATATAGGTCGCTTCCCCACCTTCGTCCGAGTATTCGTCTAGTGGTTTGATAAATGGTATCAGTGAGACCGATGACAGCCCCCTGATCAAAATTTAGGATGCTTACCTCCTTCCAATGCTAAAAACTCTTGTAGACTAGGACATCGTACTAGGATTGTTTGGCCGCGTATAGGGTACAGCGCCGTGTCCTCGATTCCAAGGATTGATCTAGACCCTTTCAGCACAGTCCAAAGAAATCGCGATCGTCAGCTTGCTTCATTGTGCATTTCATATACATTCTCACCTAGGGCAGTAGCGTTCACCAATATTCCATTTTCTTTAGCAAGATACGAAAGCTCGTCTAAGCTCCTTACTGTTTTGCGCACAAAGTTGACTCCATGGTTTACGAGATTGGCTGTGAGCCAGGGAAGATAGAAGACGGGGCTGACTGAGATGGTGCTGAATGATAAGCCGGATTTATAGCCTTCAGGGATTTCTGAAGGCTCCATAATGCGGAACTAATATCAACGATTAGATGATATGATGCCAAGAATACAAAATGCGTTGGTGGAGCTTACATTTCGTACCAGGTCTTTCCACCACACGTTAGAATAGTCTGTGGCATGATAGCCATACTTCCTTGAGGGTAATTCCTAGTTTTACAATGAAATTTGAATCATGAGACCTCAATATAGTACTCGATGGGCTTACCTTCACGAGTCCACTAGGTATCATATCCCAGAACTTATTGCTACAAGCCCAACGTGTCAGCTAAATGATCGTAGATAAGATGAGCTGTACGGTTCTCACAAAGTGGTTGTCTCCCATCTCTTTATCCGTTCGTCCTCGCCACCCATCGGCATCGGCGACCAATTGGCACCCTAGAATAAGGTGTCAACGCCAGTCAGAACCTTGAGCGAACCACCACGCACCGCCCAAGGACTCGACCAAGCCTGAGAATCCATATCCTCCGGTAGATCTCTTGCCACTACCGTTATCTTGAATAGAGACGAGAGTACTGGATCTGTAGATACACGATAAGCGGTGGTGAGGCCAATTACACCAGCACCGAGGACGATGAGGGGGCGTTGGGTTGTAGACATGGTCGTTGATAAGGTTGCTGTTCTAATGGAACAACACGATCTGAAAGATGCACATAGATAAGAACGGTATCCGTTGGAGTGTGGGATTGGTTCTGAGTCATTGTCAATGAGAAACTCGAGTCTGTGCCAGTCGCGCCTGTTATAGTCGGAGTACTCCGAGTGTAAACATGATGTCGACATGTCGACAGCCAATACCACTACAATCTTCTGGCCCATCGACGTCCACCAAGCAGGATTCATCTACGGATGGACGACTCCAGCATTATGTATCGCAGGCGTTATACAATCAGACCAGGTAGGTCTCTTTGGTCCAACGCTTGGATGTCATACTGAAAGCTGTCGCTACGATCTTTTGCTAGGAGTCCGAGGCCATGTCCAAGCTCGACTCGATTCAAGATACGACACGCTGGAAACCCTTGATAGAACGATGGGGTGGTAGGCCGTTCGTGCTTGGTCGGTGTTCGTTTGCAGAGAGGGTTGTTACACGACATTCATCACCCGGAACTCTTCCTCATCCCATCCTCGAAATACGCAGTGAATTTCCAAAGAGTCTAGTTCTGTATGTCCAAATCCTATAAATTAATATTCCCAAAAATAATTCTTAAATTTGATGTCCTAATGCTGTATATGTAGAACGAATCTGTCACAGCTTCAATTTATCTACTATCATCGCCACGACGCGACATCCATGCGTCTATACGCCTCGGAGTTCCCAAGATCGCTCTTTGCACTTCAAGGAAGGTCTTCCAGTACCGACTCCCACAAGGGACATTACACCAACGTCAAAGAAAATGCGGACACCACACAGGTGTCTTCCTCTAAGCTGTACACGTATTTTCTCCTCAATCAGGCGCGTTTATTTCCTCATCCCCTTTCACTGCTGGCAGATAATAATCAAAGAGTTTTTTCATAGTGGAACTCGGCCAAGTCACTGCAGCACTCGATGGACGATGTCCACTCTCGAAATCCTCACCGCCATCCCTCTTCAAAGTATAGCACCGCATGGACCAAGCGCCCCAGACGTTTCATCTCCACCGTCTCCAGTTATATTCGAGGCCGTCTCAATGTTATATCGAGTGCTTCACTTCCCTCATACAGGAATTTGAGTTTCACAGGTAAGGTTTACTCAACGTTCATCGGGTCATTCTCCTCCAATCCCACACTGCTTATACTGAGTCTCACAGCTCAACAGCTAGACGTTCGGGCCGGCACGATATCCTCTCTCTTTTCCCTCTCGCAAACCCTGCATGAACAAAGCAGTGCAGTCACACCGTCTTCGTCGTTCCTCTATATCAAGTATGTCCTTCTCGCTTCATGCATTTGTTTGGATAAAATAACTAAATACTTGTTGTCTAGATTTTATAACTCGGTGTGGGTGATCTTGAACGATATTACTGTTGGAATGGCGTTGGGTACATTCTTGTGCAAGAACCGCATGGTCTTGGCTGCTCACCTCACTCATGTCATGGAGGTGGGTTATCGTTCCCAGTCTTTCATCATCATGGCTATCATTGAACTCTTGTACGGTTTCAACCTTGCTGATGCATGTCTTAATAGACATGGTCCGTTCAGTGGCTACAACGAGTTCTCGTCTGGCTCGACAGCTGGCCAGCAGGTCTTAAACTGAATACCGAACTCGGTCGGTTCTATTCACACACGCTCATAGGACTCATAGCAGTATGGAACAGTACGTTCGCTTCATCCATTTCCCCTTCCACTATTATCCTCTTTCCTCAATGACGCTGACTCTGCATACCTCAGCCGCTTTTCAACAAACTGCTCCCCTCCTCCCTGGTACCATCGGCCTTGTGGGGTTGACGAGCTTCCTTGGTGCGACGCTCGCTATTTCCCTCGCATCAGACCTCCTGTGTGTGCTCACCGCTCACATGTACGTGTGCTATCGCCTAGTGGCAGTCGTGTATTACCACCAGCTCCAGCTAGTTGGATCACTATGGAAGTTATTTCGTGGTGCGTTAATGTTTTGCTTACGCATCTTGTTTTATGATAGGAGCATTGTACGAGAGATGCTGATATGGGCTTTTGTGTTTCAAAGGAAAACGGTACAATGCACTTCGTAACAGAACAGATACATGGGACTACGACATCGACCAGCTCTTACTTGGCACCATCCTTTTCACACTCGTCGCGTACCTATCACCAACCATAACACTTTACTATGCACTCTTCGCTCTTGTATGTCCATCCATCCCGTGGCTAGTCACCAACAAATCGCTAACAGACGGATTGGTAGCTCCGTTTATCCATCGTATTTCTCCACGCAATACTACAAACATTACTCGCATTTATAAGTCACTTCCCTCTCTTTGCATTAATGTTAAGGGTTAAAGACCCTTGGCGAGTTCCTGGTGAGTGATAGTTTTGACGCACTGCCTTTATTCTTCTCGCCGTTGCTGCCTTGAAACTTCCCTTTTTGAGGGAAAACGATAGTCGTGTTCTTATGATATATGACTGACTTTGCGCCTTTGCACTCATGATTAACACAGGCGGGATATACCTCAGTCCACAGACCAAGTCCAAGTCTATGCAAAATGTACTCGTGGTCGAGGTGTGTTTCACCCTTTTCCCGCTCTATTTCATGTTTCTGACATGGTTCCCTTTTATTCTCTTTTCCTCAAACTTACAGAACTGCCCTCCGACTCTATCGGCCATCTTTTTTCAATATGGTCAGTCCAGTCATGCATACTCTTTTCGATGCTCGTATAACACACTAGAGGTTGATAACGCGTTTTCATGGCTTTTTATAGCGGAGTTGTGGACATGGCTCGCACGACACTACCACCCGATACAATTACTTCGGTGTATTGTCACGGGAGCATTCTTGACTGTAGTCACAGGGAGCTTTTAGCAACATGGCGGGGTCTGAGGAATAGAGACTTGCGTGATCATCTGAGCCACTGTCAGAGTAAAGTCTGGAAGAGGGCTTTTGAAAAAGTTGTAAAAGACAAGAGGGCTACGCTGTTGTAATCGTAGCGACTTGCGAGACGCTTCGGTCATTCTAGGGCATTGTGAGTGACCACGGACAGCCTGTGCATGGCATGATGGACGAACGATGTGTCCATGGGCTTGTCCGCCAAGCACGGCTGCCATAACATCCGAAGTTGTAAAGAACAACAGTGATTGGCTATTGTTCCGTTGTATTCCCTGATCAGGACGAGAGCCTAGTGAAATCATTGCCACATAAATTCCTTCAAGGCCTCAAGCTTCAAGGTCCTGTCGCCTTTGCTAATGTCATTCCAAGCTCTCCTACCACGCCTCCATACCAGACATGTCAAGAAACCGATTAATTACCTGATTCAAGCCACGAGGTAAAGATGGCGTGAGCAAGGCCGTTTTTTCAGAGGTGCATCGACAAGTAGTTATCAGAGACTGATCGCTTTTTGTTTTCAGAAATTACAATGTGTATGAACCATTACTACAAAAGCGGGGCGGGGTGATGAGAACGGTCCTTGCATTTCATTTTCTGAGAACTTGGTACAAAGCTATAGTACCTCATGCCAACGAGGAAGATTGGTTCGTACCCCTGCGGATAAGCCGATGGGTACCATTGCAGCACTGACCATCGTTACATCGAAAGCTTACCGCAGGCCCACGTCCGCCGGGCCGGTGCGTTCGAAACGAAATGGGCAGCGCCATCCACAGGATCTGGTGCAGACGTTCATGTAGCTCCAGACAGGTAATTATACCTTTTAAGCTCTTTCAAAATGCTCACTGTATCATTTACTGCAGCCAATCATCTAGTTCACATCAGAAAACCGATGCCCCAGCCACTTCTCAACAACCATTTTGGGCCGACCACTGGCAACCATCCGGTGAGCCCACAATTTCAAGTTATTCTGCTAGTAAGAAGTCCAGGTAAGTCGATGACATAAAATTGCACATAGCTCTAGTCTCTTAGTCAAACACGTAGGAGAGGCCAAACGCGGCTGAGGGACGGGTACCCCTGGTTCAAACCAAGCTGAACCACAGCTAAGCAGTTCATTAAAGTTGACTTACTGGATTATCTGCACCTTCCATTTCTCATGATGACATGTAAATGTGGACATTGTGACAATTATTTTTGCATTCGGGTGTTGGGCATATTCTTCATGAATTTCTTAGCATATGCAAGGGCGGTGTGGTTCTGGCTGCTTTGCCATTCATGTCCTATCAATGGACTCTTTTATGCGCTGATACGTATATCCCTGCAGGCATGATCCGTAGAGTGGCTCTGATGCGTTCTCGTCTGGCTCGACGCGTTACTCCGAAGTCATTTGGGTGTGAAATTGAAGCTCTCGTTTTCAGTACGGTTGCTCGTTTGCGATACATGGAAAGACCAGAGGGTGAGCGATAGTCGAGACCATAAGACATGGACCACACTCGCTCATACTTTTTTCAATGCTAGGTGATGTCTCTCCTCGTTTGACTCAGCTCCTAGTAGTTGATCCAAGACAAAGTATCTTCGATATACCAGATTCAGATTCAGTCGATAGCCTTGGTATACCCATTTTACACATCGCTAACTCGAAAGTCGTGGGTCCCTAGGACAATGTGACTAGGCAGTTGGCACATGGGGTTATAAGCAAACGCTATGGGGCCTGTCCACCCACGGTTCCACCCATAACGTGATGCGGGCTGAAATGACGCTGAAGCTGTAAATAACTCAATGGTTAGATAAGATGACTCGTTCTTCAAGTTCTCACATTCTCCGATCAGGACAAGAGGCTTTGACTGGCTTGGACAAAAGTTTATCCATACCAGCGCCTCGTCGTCGTCCCACCTTTGCTCGTGAGTTGGTTGCTACCACTCTGAGTCTCCCTACCATGCCTCCGCGTAAAAGACGTCAAGAACCAGATTATTTACCAGCGCCCGAAGATGTAAAGCTGGCGTCATTGCTGTGAGCATGGCCTCTATTTTCAGAGGTGCACTGACGAGAGCTTTGGAGAGCTGATTGTTTTGTTTGTTTTAGAGATTATGATGACTACCTTGTACGTGAATGTTTATTAGAGGCGTAGGGTGGAATGGTGAGAACAGCTTTGGCATTTTCCAGGAAGCCTGGTACGAAGCTGTAGCGCCTGATTCCGACGAGGATGATTGGTTGGTGGCCACAAATAAAAGCTGATTACTATACATTGAAATTACTGACCATCATTCAAGCTATCACGAAGCCCATGCCTTTGCCATTGCGTTTGAAAGCAAGTCGGTAGCACCGTCCGACGACGTTGCGCTAAATAGGTGTAGTATCCCTCCTCTAAGTTCAAAATTGGTCTGGACAGTCGTCGTTCCTACTACTGCGTCATTTACAGCCAATCATCTAGTTCAGGACAAAGAGCCAATGCCCCGATTGTTTCTCAACAGCGGTCTCCGACTGATCGGCGGCGGCCATCCGCTCAACCCATGACTTCAAGTCAGTCTACCAATAACTTGAACAAGCCCAGGTCAGTTGATAGCACAAACTAACATGCGGCTCTCGCGATCATACACTCACGATGAGTAGTACCACTACTAGGGGAGTCCAAACACAGCCAAGGAGACGATATCCCCGGTTCAAACCAAGCTGAACGCCAACCGGTGCCTGCACAAAAGTTGAAAGTTGATTCCATGACGTTGCGGTTCATCGAAACTGGTTTTCTGAAATTTCTGCACCGTCCATTTGTTCATGTTTTTGTGAATTGTGTGCATTGTAACAATTGGTGTGACCCTCGCGCTTCTATTCCTCAAAATCCTTTCGTCACACAGATTATAGCATTTTGTATATCATCAGGTATTATGCACAGACATAAGACCACCGCAGGTGGAACTTCAAGGTGAGATATCTCACCTTGACAGTTTCCTCGAACAATATCATTATCAATGCGTGTTCCACCGTTAAGTTGACATGTTGTGGCTTGCGTACAATATAGTAAGAGCAGGATCAGAATGAGGGATAGCAGAGACATCGTGTGCTATCCCTGATGGGGGGCATGCTTGGAGTAGGCCTGGAAGGGAACCAGATAAGGAGAGGAAGATTAGTAGGATAAGCAATGACTTGGAGATTTGCACAAAATATTGACAAAAACTTCAACTACTTTCAGGATTTAGATAAGATATTGCAGCTGACATCAGCTGGTCGAACATCCAGTGTAATATACAAGTGAATTACAAATGTTCATAATTCCAACTCCAATGCTATACTATTGATCTCTCCACAAAATTTGTCACACCTGTGCACCTTTTCCAAACCAAATTCTATAACCCAGAATTCATGATTTTGATGACCATGGATCACATTTCTGGGCTCAACATCATTATGGATGATGCTCAAGTCATTTGGATTGATCTATTGATAAGATAAGAAGCTCAGATCTCGTTGCAGAGTCTGAGAATACATTTAAGTAAGTACCTATTGATAAGATAAGAAGCTACACTAATAATCAGCTAGGTATTTGAGAAGGGAAAAAACGTAGAGGGTCTCACCTCAGATCTCGTTGCAGAGTCTGAGGTGATACGTGGCAACCAGGCCCTCTTTATAGGTAAGTAAAATAACGGAATCAAAAATTTGATGGTATATAGTGGTGCATGGGCCACCCAAACTTACTCGCCTTCCTTTCTAGGCGCTTTGTACCAGCTTGACTCAATACTCGACATATTTATTCCAACAGATGCCACATTTGTGGATATTCATCAAGGTGTTCACCAGCTGTAGTCTGAGAAAATTTGTTGGTGTCAACAAATATGTAGAGCAGTTGGTATTGTCTTACTTGTCTGCCTTTTTGTGAGTTGAAAATTCCTCCAGCTGATGTCATGCACCAAAGTTGATTTTGTCAGGCAACAAATACGAAGCTATATAACAATAACCAATGTCTGGCCAAGTCCTTGGAGAAAGGCGGTGGATCAGAGTATGGAGACTGAAGAGTATCTGTATAGGTGCGAATCCAAACTAATATTGAACTAAAGAATAATACATGGAATATCTACTCCTTATATACTGAATAGTAGCGGTCAGGCCAGAAAGCAAGAAAGGTACAAGAGTGGCCTGACTAAATGGTTAACCAATCAGAAAAAAGGGAAGTGGTCCAATCTATTGTATTTACTAATCATATAAGAGAGAGCCTCAGTAAGAGATGTACGATTGGCTGTATCAGTAAGCCCATGAGAAGATACTGAGTCACAGCCTACATCGCTGATTAATCTCTTGCCAAAGTATTCCTGGACATAGCATTGGATTATAGCTACGCCATTTGGATATCTTCTCGAGGGTCTATGATGGTTCTCCTTTGTTGTAAGTATAATAGAATGTGAGTATGAAGGGAAAATAAGAAGAAGAAAGATAGAAGTAATAAAGTACTGGCTGTGATCTCTAGTCCAAGGGCGAGAGGAGTGATGGGGAACAAGTTGGATAACCACGACATGATGGGAATGCAATGAGAAAAATTGATTCCTCACAGATTGGTAGCATGGACAGGTGTCAAAAATTCAAAAGATTTGCCTTTGTGCCACACAGGCACAGTGCCATGTGGAATATTAATTAATGCTACCTTTTTTATACTTGTGGCTGATTAGCAGTCATCTCTATTAGGCAACCAAGTTGTGCCTACCTCTGCTTTTCATCCAGTATTTTCCACACTCTGTGCTTTGGTGATTTGTGTTACAATTAACATACCAGCACCTATTTACGCTTTACTTTTCTGTACTTTCACTCCTCATTTTCTAAGTCACATGACCATTTATTTTACTTTACTTTTTGGACTTTTCATAGTTGCATGCCCAATCACATGACACATCACCTGACCAGTGTCTAGACTCAACATGTGACTGGTCACATGCTGGATGTCGGACTTTAAATTTTATATACAACTGTACAGTACCTCATGTGTTGTAGTATATATACCTGAGCAATACATGGGGAAGGACCCAGCAAGTCCTCTCCTAGTGTCTATCAACATTAGTGAGGACAAAACTGACAAAACTGGATAAATCTGGTCTCTGCCGAAGCAGCCATTGTTCTCCATGGAGCATAGCCACCACTCCATGGAGTCAACATTGTTCTCCTAGGAGTCATTATACTATAGCGAGTAGCACCTCCGGCTATAAGTAGTAGGGGGTTTAGTATAGAAATACCTCAGTCGTTTCTATAGCCTCTTGGGCAGTGGTGTCATGCAAGAAAGTTGATTGGTAGCATGGACAGGTGTCAATAACGAAGCGAATATTCAAAAAGACTCGCCTTTGCGCCACACAGGCACAGTGCCACGTGGAATAGTAATTAATATTGCCTTTTTTGAACTTGTGTGGCTGATCAGCACCACCTCTATTAGGTAATCCAGTCACGCTCACCTTTGCTTTCGCATTCAGTACTTTCGGCATTTCGGCATTTCGGCAAATTTTTGCATCACCACTGGCTACACATTGCATTGTGCCCTTGCTTTTGTTGTTTCCTTCACTTCCCTTCCTTTGCCTAGCCCCACCATGGGTCCCTTACTCTCGTTTTTATTCTCACCGACGGTCGTTTCTGGATCCCCATTTTAGTTCACCTCCTCGTCACCTCATCACCTCCTCGTCTTCTTTGCTCCCCCACCATTTCTGATGTCACCACTTCCTATCCGCTTCCATCACCGATCCATTGACTACCATGTGCCACTGCTGATATCAGCAAAGCCCTGGCGGCCGGTTCAAATAGGGCAACAGGTCCATCTTTATGACGTCGATCTACCATCATATACTATCAAAACATCGGTCGCTCGTCTTGCCTGGTTGGAGCATGGGTGGGTAGTTTTTGAGCTGGAGAAGGTTCATCCCTTGTGTCGCCCATGTTCATCGCTGTCCCATTCACTTGGGTACACTTATCTTTTGACCATCGTCTTCGCTACAGCTACACCTACCACACGCTGCCTGGGACTCACTTGTTCCAAATTGGGACTACTCCTCTCCCTCCCTTGTTTGACCAGGTGGTCCAATGCAACCAGTCCATTGGTAAGGCCATGGAACCGTCGAATTTGGACTAGGTGGTGGACTGGTGGCTCCAGTTTCTTTTTTTTCAGCAGAATATTCATTTACAGTGCAATTATTTTTGATTTTTGAATCATTTTTATGGACACATATGTTTTTAGAATGCCTGACTGACAATAAAGGAACTGTGTTGATACTGATATTTTTTTTGCCTTGCCCTTTTTTTACTGCATCTTCCCATGACATCATGATTTTCCTGCTCTCTTTCTGCTATTGGACTTTACTTTATGGCTGTACAAACCTGTGACATTACTCACAGCATTCATTGTTCTTTCCCTTTCTTTTCCTTTTTTTGACAATCTTATCCTGTACTACCTACGCAGGATTCGTCAGCGTACATTCCTTCCTTCATGTTCTTTCTCATTCTTTTTGCACAGCTATACTGTACATAGCCTACTTTTCTTTCACTATATAAACCCCTGTATTTTACCTTGTGAAAACAACAAGAACTCGAACCCAGACTTCTTCTCTAATCTCAAGTTCACTACTCACTACTACTTGTGATCCAGTGTGGTCACAACACTTCCCACTGCTACCACTGTTAACTGCTGTCATCGTCACTCGTCACTTTTCGAAAGTAATTGTTATCCCTTTTGATTAGAGTCCTTCTGAGCACTACAGTCTGTGCGTCAGGAGCCTGCTATCACTGGGAACTTTGTCACCTCGTCACATTGTCATTCTCAAACCTACCTTGTGCTACAATTAGCAAGGTAGTGCTCATCTATACTCATCACTAAGTCCCTATCTTCTATAAAATTCAACTATCCCTCCTCCTCAAAACCCACACTCATACATCTCTGGGTTTTACTTTGAAGGATCGTTATACGTACCACCCCACAAACAACCAGACCACTCCACTGTTCTAGGAGGCAAAGCCCATAAACAAGTTCTGTGGATTCTGGGAGGATTGTGTGTTAGTTTGTTTTTGTGTGTGTGGTTTTCTAACAGCAGTTCTCATCATCGACACCGTGGCTATCAGCAGCTACTGTTCTTCCTTCCATTCTTGAGGCAAAAACTTGTTCACAGCAATGTTGATGAACTAGAAGACTTGTATGGACAAGTAAGTGGAAAACTGTGTCCAAGGAATGTGATCGACTGACTATATATCACCTAGCTTCGAAAGGGAGCTGATGGAGCTCGGGGTGACGACGCCAGTAGTTTAAAGTATTTGGTCATCTCATGGTTGAACAAGATGCATCACCCCATTGAGCCACCTTTGAATACAAACACAAAGGACAACCGTGGCTTTGAACATACAGTCACGGGATACCTTTTGTGTCCAATTGACTATGACTGGTCTGATGTGTCGTAAGTTTTTTCTTGTTTCTTTTATATGTATAACATTCAAACATGATTCTGTAGAGTCCGCAAGAATATACGAGAGCGTCACCCTGATTTCTTAGTGACGGCTGATGCATGGCCTGCATTTCTATACCCAACACCTGGTCAACATTTGCTGGAGGACCCTAGCAGGGGATTGCTCCGGTTGCAGCTATTACTAAAGGTCAGCTGTGTTTACCATTTACTGGTTTTTGTTTGCTGACACCCCCCAGGCTTTCAAAATGATATTCACATCTCCATCATCGGCTCGGGGTGATGAAAACTGTGCTCCTGCCATATACCTGGATCGCTCACATAGTAGGGGAGAGAAGTCTACTCGTTCTCATGTGGCATCATTGATGGGCATGAGGACTGTTACTCCTCGGGCAATTGCATACGCTGCAGTACAGGTAAGCTATGTCTTATCAGCCAAGGACTTCACTGAGAAAATGTTAGCTCCGGTTTGCTTTGTCAAATGTCAGTTCCTGGCGTCAATTTGATGAAGACTTTGACCTTGAGGAGTTCTATAAAAATATACTGGACTGGTTTGAAGGCCCTGCAACCGAGAACCATCAAAAAGACATCAGTGAACTGTTGCTGTGGTGGGATGGGTGAGTACATTGAAACCTCCTCATGAAATCATTGACGGTGTCTTATTTTCCTGAGGCATATCATAGAAAAATATTCGGTAGGAATAGACATATTGTGATACCGAGGGAAATCCGGAAAAACATGTCAGTCGCTCGTTCTCTGGCACATCGCACAGGCATGAGGGTTTAGTAGTATTACTATTATCAAAATTTTTGTTACATATCAATTAGAAAATACAAAGATAATGTTGTTTCAAATGATGCTAAGACAAACACGGATAGAAGCGACAACAGTACATTAGAGAGTCGACATGCAAATGTTGTTAATTGTCTTCACCCATCATAATTGCTTCACCTGGCACAAAAACTATGTTTGACGTTGTATCGTAAGGCTCGGGCATCATTGGCACTGACTATGAATGGGAAACAACATTCTATAATGTGATAGAGCAAGGTCAGACATGATGGAAATGGCTGCCAAACGCAACCAAGAACATTGGTTATGACATCTGGGAGTCTATGAATTCGTGAGGGGGTTGAGGCAAACACTCACCTATGGTGACAGTAGCGAATGGTGGCAATCCAGCAGTCACATTGAATTACCATGAAGGACCTGATCGACGAGATTTTGGTTGCGCACCGGAGCATGAAAGATTCTATAAGACAAGCCTTTACAACGGACTAACCAAATGGTAAGACAGGCATCCTCTAGACAGCCGCGCCTGAAGGTAAATAATGACAGAATCCTAAATGCAGGTGTAAGACATGAGCATGGTGTCCGAAAACACTGATGGCAATAATTAATGAAAGCAATGCAACCGTAATATGATGGGAACCGCTATTAGCGACAGTCACAATGAGAAACCATGAACATACACGTTGCTAATGATTTATTCCTGTGGATTGCATTGAAATCCCTTGTGCAATTGCAGATAATTATTAGCTGGATTGGAGTCATTGCTGTGATTATAATTACTTTATAATGAATTGTGGAATTTTCATTGATTCAGTGATGCCGAGTGATCCCAGCTTGCTCGCAAATTCATATGGGCAAATATGATAAGTGCGAGCTAGCCGAGCAGGTTGGGGACGAGCCTAGAGTCCGGGCGTCCTGGACGCCCGCTTGGTGGAGCTGATATATACTGGTAGCATCCGACGTTCCTTTCGTTTTGAGAATCGTAGTCCAATCCCTTCTCCCGGGCTCACTGGCGCTCACTCCTTGATCTTTAAGCGAAAGCCCAGAGATTATCAGTAAGTGTTAGTGCAAATGTTGCGGTAGACCCGGTCTCAGGTGTGTATACATTAGGCCCACCTCTTGATGAGCCGACCTTGTCTCGTTCCTCAAATATAACAATATTACTTTGATGGAAGACATGAACTTGGGGTGTTCGTCCTTGAATACACCAAGTGAAGTGAGAAGCACACCACAAATGGATATGGTGCATATCGCACTCTTGACCTTACGTCCCATACAAGTCCGATCGTCGATCGTGTGTAGCTTTACATGACTGAAGTGGGGGCTTGCATGTTTTCAAAGGAGCGGCGACGACGAGGGAAGAGAAACAAAAAAACCCACTATCCAACATCACGAGCCCAAGGTCCAAACTCGAAGTCCACAGAATTCCCATTTATGAGCCATACAGAAAAGAGTCATGGGCCGGCGCTGAATCGGTGGGGGAGTTTGTGGATGAAGCATGCGCTGTGGATGTGTGGCGCTTCCTAGCTTCTGTCGGTTTTAGCCATACAATGTCCTATTCTCACAGGTTCTGGAGGGCACGGGCGTGGGGAAACCGAAGAAGAGGAAGAGAAGAAGGGGGAGGAGAAGTAGAGCAGACTTGGTCTTTACTTCTCCCGCGTCATGTAATACTGTGTTCGGCGTGTATGAGATAAATAGCAATTGCAGGGACACGTGCGAGGGTGGCGAATGTCAGAGTCGAGTACCAATACGACAGTATGAGGTCGCGAGTCTTTCTCCCTTGCCGATCTAATTATTGATACGACAGTCGATATCTATAATATGTTAGCAAAGAAAAGTTAGCAAGACCACTGAGGTAACGCGTTCATGGAGCGGTGGGTCGCGCCTGACACACGCAGGAGTATTATTAAAAGAGGCGGGATTTGAGAGAGCAGGCACGTTCTTGGATGAGACAGAAAGAGCGAGATGGTGCGCATCTATAGGGAGGATTTGCCGATAAGGAAAGAGCCGCGAGGATAATCGTGGTCGATCGTGGTTCTGTCACGCGACGGAGCTCCGTAGTGAGCTGCGGTCGACGACGACGACGACGGCGACGAAGAGAGGGAGTGCGCTGGGATGGACGACGAGGAGGGGTGCAGTTCGCGGACCGGACATCCCGGAGGTGATGTGTTGGGCGGGGATGACGACGACGGCGGTGAGGAGAGGAGTGACAGTGACTTTGTGACAGACGAGTATGACGACCTAAAGTGAACAAATGCTCAAGAAAGTGAAAGACGATCGGATAATCTTTCACTTATAACCCTCGACTCTTTCGTTCTGTCCTCTCCACTCTTTCCCTCTCTCCCCCATGGACTCCTTCCACGAACCGTATATCCGCCAAGGCGACGACATCACCATCGAACAGGTCCGTGCTCAGCTCTCCGCTCTCGAAGCGTCCCACAAGCAGCACGGCATCCAGCTCTCTGGTCGAGTCTTGCACGTCTGCCACTATCTCCCCGTCACAGCCACCCTTGCTTCCCCTTCCTCTCTCCCCCCATCTCCCCCTGCCACTCCACCCTCAAATACCTCAGACGTCCCCCCCAGTCCCTCCTCCTCTGCGCCCCCAACCATCGTCGCCAAACCCAATGACGCACAGACTCTCCCATCCGATGCAGACGACACCCCCCGCTGGTCTCTCTCTCCGCGATATGGCCACGCTGCCATGATATCCGGCATCCGCTCCCTCTCCTTCACCTACCAACAGCTCATCATCGGCTGGACAGGTGATATCCTCTCCTCCACCCCCGCCTCTTCCCTCCCCGCCTCCTCCGTATCCTCTCAGGACCGCGCAGCCCTCGAGGACGCACTCGCCACTTACACCCCACGCGAGGCTGACCCAGACGACGACAGAAAGACAACCTATGTCCCCGTCTGGCTCGACCAGGCCGTCGCACATGGGCACTATGATGGCTATTGCAAACAAAGTACGTCTCTCCTTCCGTCATCTCTATCTTACTTATCTCATCACTCACTTCAACCAGCCCTATGGCCCCTCTTCCATTATCTCCTCTGGCAAGACGTCGCGACTGAATACGCCTCCGCCGACTCTCACTACTCCGCTTACGCAGCCGCCAACCTCGCTTTCGCACAACGCATCGCACAAATATACGTCCCAGGTGACCTCATCTGGGTACACGACTACCACCTCCTCCTTGTCCCCAAGATGCTCCGCGCACTCATCCCAGACGCTGTCATCGGCCTCTTCGTACACACACCCTTTCCCAGCTCGGAGGTCTTTAGATGTCTCCCCCGTGCGTATTTCTTATTCCTTTTATGTGCCGCGGCTGTGCTAATTGACGCGATCACGCGTACAGGACGCAAAGAAATCCTCGACGGCATGCTAGGTGCCAACCTCGTCTGCTTCCAAACCTACTCCTACTCCAGGCACTTCACCTCTACCTGTGTCCGCGTCTGCGGCTACGAAAGCACCTCGCGCAAAACCGAGGCGCTCATCCAGGGTGCCTTTGGCGTTGGCGCTCCCAGTGGGACGCAGACGCCGGGAGGACAGGGTATGGTTTCAGGGATTGATGTGCAGGGACATGTGACGAGCGTGATGCATTGTCCTGTTGGGGTTGATGCTGAGAGGGTTGCGAGGGATACGTGCGTGTCTCCTCCTTTCATATCATCTCGTTCCACTTATACTCTATCCTCATCTAATACCATTTCACTAACCCTTTTCCTTTGGATGCACCAGACTTCGCCCAGGCGTGCAGCCTAAACTCGAGGCTCTCCGCTCTCTGTATGAGGGTAAGAAGATCATCATGGGTCGGGACAAGTTGGACGTGGTCAAGGGTGTATTGCAAAAGGTGCGTTTTCTGTCACAAACTGTCCAATGTCCACAGTCATTCTTTGTATATACGCTATTTTTGTTTTTGTTATCGCGCACATGTTTTCACAATGGCGTATTTACGCTCTATTTACCTGAATTGCATTCTTTATACATGCCCCGAAAAAGGGAATGAAGAAGCGTATGGTTGGCTTGCGCTTGTTTTGGATTCGGATGATTTTTCAAAATTTAAATCTATGGCGCATATATGCATATTAACTAACCTCCTCCTCTTCCCCTTCTCCCCCTGTTTTCATCTACACCCTTGCATAAACTATCCAGCTCCGCGCTTTCGAAAAGCTCCTCCACGACTACCCCGAATGGATCGGCCAAGTCGTCCTCATCCAAGTCACTTCCCCCGCCCTCTCCGATTCTCCCAAGCTCGAGCGCCAGGTGTCAGAGCTGGTGGCTCATATTAATGGAGAGTATGGGAGTTTGGATTTTATACCTGTGCATCATTAGTGGGTAGCATTTTAATGTTTTTTACCGCTTACTTTAAGCTCATGCACGCTCGTTTACTCACGTATTCACTCACTCCTCCAACACTGCACTACAGCCACCAAACGCTTAAGAAGGACGAATTCTACGCTCTGCTCTCAGTTGCCGACCTGGGCGTAATCACCCCCCTCCGGGACGGGATGAACACGACCTCGATGGAGTTTGTGATTGCCCAGGAAAAGTCTGGAAAGAGGAGCCCGCTGGTGCTTAGTGAGTTTATGGGGATTTCGCAACATATGGCGGATGCGCTTTTGGTCAATCCTTGGGATCTTGGGGTGCGTAACTTAAAAACTCAAAACTCAAAATGTTTAAAACGTAAAACCATCATCTCGTAACCTAACACTTCCTTCTTTGCCATCCCAGGACGTAGCCTCCGCCATGAACCGCGGTCTTCTGATGTCCGCCTCGTCAAAGTTGGCCCGGCACGAAAGGCTGCACAGAGTCGTCACCACGCACACCTCGCACACCTGGGCGCTCGTCCTCTCCAAGATGTTGTTGGCCCAGATGGGAGGGCAGGGGACGGCGAGGCGGACGCCGTTTATTGAGAAGGCGGTGTTGAAGGATGCGTATGACAAGGCTGGAAAGAGGTTGTTTTTGTTTGATTATGATGTGAGTTTTTTTTTTTTGCGCCATTCCGTCATTTTCATTCAATCATACCTATGCTAAAACGTTACAATGCTAATAAAAATCTTGTCAACCCCCACAGGGAACGTTGACGCCAATCGTGAAGACGCCAGCTATGGCCGTTCCCTCCCCCTCGACGCTCCTAGCGCTGACAAAGCTGACAGAAGACCCGAAGAACCTGGTGTACATCGTATCCGGGCGGGATCAGCTGTTTTTAGAGCAACATTTGGGAAAACTAAGCGGGCTGGGAATGTCGGCTGAGCATGGTGGGTTTATCAGGGAGCCCATGAGGGGCGGCAGTGAGGAAGGAGGAGAAGGGAAAGAGAGCGAGTGGGTGAATTTCACGGAGAGGCTTGATATGGAGTGGATGGAGGAGGTTGGGGAGGTGTTTAGGTATTACACGGAGGTGAGAGGGTGTTTTTGAAACCTTGAACCTTTACGTGTTATCGTGCTGAGGCTGGGTGTTTTGAGCGAGCGCTGACTTTTTCACCTCCCTTGTTTGTTTGGTCTTTGGTGTAGAGAACCACGGGGAGCCATATTGAGGTGAAGAAGAGCTCGATTACGTGGCATTATCGGGCGAGTGATCCAGAGTGGGGGTGAGTGCTCTTTTCTTTTTCGTGTCTTTGATGATCTCTTGGGATTTTTTCTATTTTATTTCGATCAAAATTCGTCTCGTCCAGCTGTGGTTTTTAGTATTTTTTGTATGTGCGCTGGTGGTCGGTTTAGATGACTTTTCATCATTTTTTTTGAATTATCTTTTCAGGTTGTCGACGTTGTCGTTGAATTTCCCCATCATATATGTCCTTTTTTTTCTTCCCGTCCCCTTCTCTTCCTTGTCCATTCTCTTCCAATGCTCAATGCTGATGCGCATCCCTTAAAATTAGACAGTTCCAATGCAGGCAATGCCAAGACCTCCTGGAGAACAATCTTGCGCATAAACGACCCATCGAGGGTGAGCTTCTTTTCACCCAACGTCCAAGAAAACCTAATGCTCAACCTCTTCCTTTTATTTAGTCCTTGTTGGGAAGAAGAACCTCGAAGTAAGGCCTATCGCGGTTAACAAGGTAATGTCTGCCCCGTTTTGCTTCCTCGCCTAGTCGGGACTTCACACAACAACACTAACACACGCTGAACAGGGTGAGATTGTGAAGCGCATCTTGTACCAGAACCCAGATGCAGATTTCATTTTTTGTGCTGGAGATGACAAGGTACGGTGGTTGACTCTTTTGCCCCAATAAACCCTCGTAAAAATAAACCATTCTTGAAACTCGTCTCATATTTCACTTGTCACCAGACCGACGAAGACATGTTCCGCGCCCTACACCTCTTCGCCACCGACGCAACGAGCGCCACGCTCGACCCGCCCCTCTCCATCACCCTCATCGACGACCACGCCGCCAACGGGGGGTCAAGCAAACCCGAACTACCTACCGTCGCGCTTGCTGTGAAACCCGAGGGCGTGTTCACGACCGCCGTCGGGCACATGAGCAAGCGTACGCTCGCGAGCTGGCATGTGACGACGCCTGAGGAGGTGGTGGGACATATGTTGCATCTCGTTGATATTGATCCTGCCACTGTCGCTTCTGCGCCGCTCGAGGATGAAGCTGGAGAGGAGAAGGAGACGAGTCATTTTTGAGTGTTTAGATCATAGATTTTTTTTTTCTTTGTTGTGTTTTTTTTTTCATCGATGCAAGCTATATAGTAAATATCAGAAGAAATCCTTTTTCACATAGATGGGGATCGTAAAGCAGTTTTTTTTGGTGTGTTGTAGGAATATAGTTGATTCCCTCCCTTATTGCGTAGAGATTCATAGTGATACCGATGACTGGAGGAAAATTGTACAAGTTGCTTAGAGTTTACTTGGAGGTTTAAGTAACAACTCCAATTGTATTTTTATTATATTCGGGAACAAGACGGTTAGATTTCAATAGAAACCTTGAATTCCACGAAGAGAAATTACAGTAACAGCAACTAGCAACTATATTTTTTAGGTGGAGACACAGAGTGGAGTAGGCATGAACGTATTTTGGTTTGTCGTTTGAGAAACACGTTTGCGCATTGAAAAGGACAAGAAAAAGACGGACAAGAGGGAAGAGAAAAGGAAGGAGCAAGGGTGATCAAGAAGTACACAGCACATGACTAGATGTCAGCCTGGATGGGCACCACTTGTCCGCCCTTTGCTGCGGTGGGCGTAAACGTGTGCCAGCGATCGTTGAAACGAACGTCTAAGAGTATTAGAAGGTGAGAAACATGTAATAAGGACTGTCCAATTGCGATTACATACCCAAAGGTCGCCCTCCGTACATGTACTGTTGGAACTTGGCTGCAGGGCTGTAAGCAAACCATTGAACACCGACGAAAAAGTAAACATACCGATAGCCGTCTCCGCTTCTGGCATCTGCGCAAATTGTACAACACCGCATCCCTTGGACCTCGTACCATCAAAGAGGATCTCAGCCAGTTCAACCTGGCCTGTCGTCTCAAACAGTTCAACGAGATCCTCGTTAGCAGTCGACCACGGAAGCTAAAGGAAAGGTACATTTAACAACAGATTGCAGAATAAATTGAGACGTGTCACATACGTTGCGGACCATAATCTGCTGACTGGGCTCGGCTTCGGCAAAATTGCCTCCTCCACTTCCACCAGCATAGCCGCCCCCAAAGCCTCCACCACCACTGCTATAGCTGTCCATTCTCAATCCACCAGGCGCCGTGGGCTGGTCAGGGCCAGAGTAATCCGCATACAGGTCTTGATTGGAGAAGTCACGTCCTTGGCCGCCATGAGCGAAGCCTCCACCACGGAAGCCTCCTCCTCGCACACTGCCTCTGAACCCACCACGTAGACCACGACCGCCGCCACCGCCGCCGAATCCACCACGGAAACCACCACGGAAAGCGCCTGGGCCAGATAGACCTGCGTAACGATCCTGGAATACGATAAATCAAGAAATGTTGGTGACAACAGAAATTGTCTACCAACCTCTCGGACCTCAAGCGTACGACCATACCAGTCGAAGCCATGGTACATACCTATCAATGAATTGTAAGTGCGAACGTGTAAACAACGCACGCAAACTTACTGATGGCCTGCTGGGCATCTTTTGGCGTCTCGAAGACGACTGTGCCCGACCCTTTAGGACGACCGTCCGCACCTATATTGATGTCAGCCCGGATAATGTTACCAGCGGCACGGAAAAGATCCTTGAGGTCTTGCCATCCAGCTTGGTAAGGCAGCTGAATTGGAAATACATCAGAATACAGAATGAAAGTAACAACAGTCAACTCACATTGCCGACATAGAGCTGATTTCCAGGGTTGGAATGCGTGCCAAAGAAGTTATGATGAGGAGGACGTGGTGGGGGCGCCGCATGTAGACCTTGCCCTGCCATTGCCATACCTATCTTACCAGGAACAGGTGTCGCACCAAATCGCGACTCGTTCTCGCGGTCCTACAATTGTTGACATGAGAAAGATAAACCAGTTGTGAAAACTTCACCATACCTCACGAATGAAAACAGGCCGCCCTAACAGCGGTGTTTCGGACAATTCCCGAATTGACCGCTGTGAATCTTCTTGCGAGGCAAATTCGACAATACTATAATGTGTGGAGGATGAAAATCAATCGCGTATAATGGGCAAAAATTACTTACCCGCATCCTTTGGAGACACCAGTAGGTGTAACGAGTACTTCGGCGAAGAGGACCTCACCAGCTGCCAACCCCAAAAGAAAAACTCCCATCAATATCCTCTCGACTCAACCATCCATCAGTCATAAAACCGGAAAAAATAAAGCGCCACTGCCACTGCTCCTCTCTTCAAAAGAAATTTGAGCTCGCAATGTATAAAAAAACCACATCATCTGTCTCCCCTTAAGCGAGCTCTCTGAACGATGAATATGCGCCAACGGCCACACGCCTCCCCCTTTGAATGTTTCGGAAAAACTAAGCTAAGATTCCCCCACCCACCTCCCCTCATGAATTCCATTAGGTCCCTGTACTTGACGTCGTAGCTGAGGTTGCCGACGTAGACCCGATTTTCTCTCTTGCTGATTTTTGCGAATTCAACAGCTTCTTCATGGTCCGCATTCATTGGACCACCAAGAGAACGTGCGAAAGGATCAGCAGCTCTACGGTCACGACTACGGGAGCGAGTCCGCGACCTCGACCGTGAACGGCTACGAGAGCGCGACCTGCGGGTATGACGACGCGGAGATGCAGAACGACGTCTGGACCGCGAGCGTGACCGAGTGCGCGACCGCTTGCGACGCTAAATTATAAGCTCTCAATCAAGAAGAATGACAGATTCATGTTGAGAGTACTTACATCACCATTACGCCTCTCATCCCTATCATGAGGCTCCCAGTGATCGCCAGCACCACCTCGCCGACTTCGACCTGTTTGTGACACAACAAATGACAGGTACCTACATGAAACATCGTTTAATGGTCAGTAAACCTGAAGACTCACCAGATTCACGACGACTGTCGCGGTCTCTGTCGCGGTCTCTTCTGTCGCGATCACGGTCACGATCTCTGTCTCTTTCCCTTTCCCTGTCTCTATCCTTATCACGGTCAAAGTCACGGTCCCTATCCCTGTCTCTTTCCCTACTGACTACAGGTGCAGTGACTGCCTTGTCGTCAACGTCATCTTTCATCTTCATATCCACATCCATGTTGGGCTAATGGTCTCGTGATAACGTCAGGAATAGGTGTAAGCGTTGAGCAGGAGGGAGGAGAGAAACAGACAGGAAGAAAAGCCAATTTTCTACCAAGTGGCAAGCCTGAAGATGTTTACAGTCGGCTCCTCAAACGGACTTCGAAGTTATGGCAGGAGTTCCGATATCCGACACTGAGGATGGCCAGTACTGGAAAAGTTAATTTTCAGGATGTGCAACCACTTTTGTGGGGAAACCACCAGTTTATATGGGGAAATTCAACCTCACATGCAAACAATAACTATATTTTCAGGTGATAAAACAAGGTTATAAATAACTCATTTATGGCCAAATTCCTTATTGAAGCAAAGAAGTACAATGATGAAAATCAATTGATGTATGATGATTAGTGTACAATAGCATTTTGGACCTATTTTTCATTTTTTTACTTGCAGACTCTGTGCCACATGGCACTTACTATATGGGGATGTTACTATGGTGGCTGTTTGGTTACAGTTTGACTCCAAACACTAAGCTGAGACTTTTTTGAAGGCCAACATGATTAGGTGTCATTTCTTGTAGTGGTTGAATATACCTTCAATTTTGTGACCACGATCTGCAATCCCTCAGTTAAGATAATCAAAAATTGTGCATGAGCCAATAAATTATGGTTTATAGTGGGCACCGAGCTGTTGAAATAGTCAAGGTTAAAGCCTGTTAGCCTTGTTGGAAAACACACATTTGTATAAGGGCTGGTAGCTCAGTTGGTACAGTGACACCAAAAACTGTTGCAATATTTGGCCTAAACACGGTATGCAAAGCACACCACTAACAGGCATGGGAATGTCGCTTAACTTTGGTGAGGTTGACAAAAGTACTTGGTCTTGGCTACAAAATGGTTCCTGGGTCATGTGATTTGGCCCAGCAGCTGTGGAGATATGTCCATTTCAAAACAGCAATACCATTGCAACAGTTTTTTCACTTTTGGTATCAAGGGAGATATCTAGGGAATATCAGTACTTGGTATAGCCTCCTTTTGCCTTGAGCACTGCTTGAATCCTCCTAGGCATGCCTTCAATTAAGTTGTGACACTCTGCAACTGCTATCTTCTCCCACTCCACTTGAATCCTCTCCCACAACTCCTCCATCCCATTAGGAGGGTGTTCATACTCTGCAAGCCTCCTTTTGAGACAACCCCATCTATGTTCAATAGGATCAAAGTCTGGAGACTGTGCAGGCTACACCATAGTTCTAAGTTCCTGATCATCTAGCCACTCCTTGACCTTTTTGCAGGTATGCTTGAGGTCATTGTCTTGCTGAAAGATGATGTCAAGAGAATTGAAACCATAATACTGCAGGGTGTTTAACAGCTCATCCTTCAAAATCTGAAGGTAAAGGTCCCCATCTATCCTACCATCAATTCTAGCAGCATACCCAACTCCTCCCAAGTCATACGGCCCCAGATCATCATAGAACCTCCTCCAAACTTGACAGTTCCCTGTACCAATCTATCACTGAGCCCCTCACCTGGCTTTTTCCACACCCACTTGCGTCCATCTGACCCCAGGCGATTGATTTTGGTCTCATCAGACCATACAACCTTCTTCCAATCCTCCACAGTCCAGTCCTTGTGAGCATGAGCAAAGTCCAACCTAGCCTTACGATGCTTGGCAGAGAGAAGAGGGTGTTTCTGCTTGACCGCAGCCTTCATGCCAGTCTTTTTCAAGTGCTGGCAGACAGTATTTGGGGAGAGAGGTTAGTTGATGATGTTGGTAAGAGCTTTGGTGATCTGGACAGCATTTTCTGCCTTGCAAGTGGAAATGAGATACATAGCATGGCAGACATTAGCAGGAGAAAGCTTAGATGGATGACCTCCAACGGACTTTTGGAGCTCAGAACGCTCCTTGGAGCAAAGTCAAGAGATGGTAGAGACATTGGCACCAGTGGTAGAGGCAATGGAGTAAGCAGTTTGACCTGCATCAAGGAGGTGTTACACATGAAGTGCTTAACAAAGTCTGAGGGTTCGTCGAGGTTTCAAAGAGACTTATACGAAGACAAGTTCAAGGATGTAGTTCTGAGTAGAGTTCCTCCAACAAGAGTTGATCTTCTTCTGAGTAGAAGTCTGATCTTAGGAGTCTAGCTCCATAAGCATAAACTGTGTAGAATTGTATTGAAGAAATACTACTACTGTTACAAGCATATTTATAGGAAATAGAATCGGCAATAGGAGTTAGGTCCTATCTAGGGGAGGTTTGTCTGTTGAGGACTAAGTACTATACAAGGTAATGCAACTGCAAAGAGAATGGAAATGTATGTGAAGGAAATGAGTCATCGGTGTTGATGATGAGAACTGATGTTAGAAAACCACACACAAAAAAACAAACTAACACACAATCCTCCCAGATTCCACGGAACTTGTTTATGGGCTTAGCCTCCTAGAATAGTGGGTGCTCTGGTTGTTTGTGGGGTGGTACATATAATAATCCTTCAAAGTCAAACCCAGAGATGTATGAGTGTGGGTTTTGAGGAGGAGGGATAGTTGAATTTTATAGAAGATAGGGACTTAGTGACGAGTATAGATAAGCACTACCTTGCTAATTGTAGCACAAGGTAGGTTTTATAATGACAATATGACAAGGTGACAAAGTTCCCAGTGATAGCAGGCTCCTGACGCACAGACTGTAGTGCTCAGAAGGACTCTAATCGGAAGGGATAACAATTACTTTCGAAAAGTAACGAGTGATGATGACAGCAGTTAACAGTGGTAGCAGTGGGAAGTGTTGTGACCACACTGGATCACAAGTAGTAGTGAGTAGTGAACTTGAGATTAGAGAAGAAGTCTGGATTGGAGTTCTTGTTTTTTTTACAAGGTAAAATACAGGGGTTTATATAGTGAAAGAAAGGTAGGCTATGCACAGTATAGCTGTGCAAAAAGAATGAGAAAGAACATAAAGGAAGGAAAGTACGCTGACAAATCCTGCGTAGGTAGTACAGGATAAGATTGTCAAAATAAGGAAAAGAAAGGGATAGAACAATGAATGCTGTGTAAGTAATGTTACAGGTTTGTACAGCCATAAAGTAAAGTCCAATAGCAGAAAGAGAGCAAGAAAATCATGATGTCATGGGAAGATGCAGTAAAAAAAGGGCAAGGCAAAAAAAATATCAGTATCAACACAGTTCCTTTATTGTCAGTCAGGCATTCTAAAAAAATATGTGTCCATAAAAATGATTCAAAAATCAAAAATAATTGCACTGTAAATGAATATTCTGCTGAAAAAAAGAAACTGAAGCCACCGGTCCACCACCTAGTCCAAATCCGACGGTTCCATGGCCTTACCAATGGACTGGTTATGTTGGACCACCTGGTCAAACGAGGGAGGGAGAGGAGTAGTTCCAATTTGGAACAAGTGAGTCCCAGGCAGTGTGTGGTAGGTGTAGCTGTAGCGGAGACAATGGACAAAAGATAAGTGTACCCAAGTGAATGGGACGGCGATGTACATGGGCGACGCAAGGGGATGAACCTTCTCCAGCTCAAAAACTACCCACCCACGCTCCAACCAGGCAAGACGAGCGACCGATGTTTTGATGGTATATGATGGAAGATTGACATCATGAAGATAGACCTTTTGCCCAACTTGGACCGGCCGCCGGGGCTTTGCTGATATCAGCAGCAGTACATGGTGGTTGACGGATTGGCGACAGAAATAGATAGAAAGTGGTGACATCAGTGTTGGGTGAGAATAAAAAAGAGAGTAAGGGTCCCATGGTGGGACTGAGTAAAAAAAAAAAGTAAGGGAGGGCGATAAAACCGAGGGCGCAATGTGTAGCCAGTGGTGACGCAAAAATTTGCCAAAATGCTGAAATGCGGAAAGTACCGAATGGAAAAGCAAAGGTGAACGCGACTGGATTGCCTAATAGAGGTGGTGCTGATCAGCCACAAGTTCAAAAAAGGCAATATTAATTACTATTCCACGTGGCACTGTGCCTGTGTGGTACAAAGGCAAGTCTTTTTGAATATTCGCTTCATTCTTGACACCTGTCCATGCTACCAATCAACTTTGGTGCATGACAACGGATTAGCAATGGAAGCGGATAGAGTGGTGACATCAGGTGTGGTGGAGGGGCAAGCAAGACGAGTAGAAGGAGCAAAGAGGTGACAAAAAAGTGTAAGGACCATTTTATTATTTTCTTATCTTCGTTATGTCTTGGTTCTCGAACACTTTTCCCATTACGCCTCTAGCTCTAGGGCTAGAGGTATTGTTTGCCGTTCTACTTCTCATAGCCCTCACAGGCTTTCTTAACCATCACTACCATTTTATATCACAGATCAGAGACTGGGTATCGCTCCCAGCCAGCCAGCACACGGAGTAAGGACTGGTAGTAGGCATCTCGCCAACCAGCTCCAAGCCTCAGTAAAGCCTGGTTATACTAATAACACTTTATTCAGGATCGTACCTCATTATGAGGATACGGTTCCTGAACACGCGTGACAATCCTCTATTATTAGAACAAGTCTCTCACCTGCTGATTAATCAAGTTAAAAGTTGTACAACAGTTGTTCTCTCTTTTTCTTATTGGTCAATTGATTCCTCAGACCACTTTTCATATATTCTCCTTTCGGTCTGAGGAACGAACAGTTCACTATATAAAGCCTTACTTATTCATGTATGATTCCTTAGTTTTCTATTACTGAATTTACCCGCTTTACTCCTTAACAAGAACCTTTGAAGCTTACCTCTCAAAAGTCCTCTACTCGCTATATTTACTAGCATCTGTCGACCTCAAGCTCATCGAACCCCTTACTCCCTGCAAGTGCAGAAGGAGACAGGTTTCGTTTTTGTTATAGTTTATCGTTGCCTCACAAAATAGAAAACTCACTCTACAATCCGTTCACAGCGCACCATCTCGCTTGAACCCATTATAGCCCTAACCTACCTTTTCCTTCATCCCTCGGACGTGCTGTCATTCACCGTCCTCCCATCCATCCAAAACATCCACTTGCCTTCTAGCTAAGCTAGCTAGTTGTCCTCTCCAACATTCCTACCCACCTCGAAGTAATACTCTTACTTGTTCTTGCTCAAATCCTCACCCTAGCCGTTGTCTTTGATCACTTCTACAATCGTCAAAGTGTCGAACATCAGAGAGAGCCTAGTAACGGACGAAGAACGCCGTTCACTCGAGGAATTCCACCGCGCCCTCAACAACAGAGACCTCCACATTGCAGTACCTGTCAACGCTGCCACGGACCCCCAGCCTGCCCACAGCGACACAGAAACTGAGTACTATGAAGACTCATCAGCCGCCTCTTCCCCCATCTCTGAACTAGAAGGACTAGTTCTAGCCGTCGACGATCTAGCATTTGAAATCTCCCAACTTCACCAATACATCGCGCTTACTCGTGGACGCATCCGCAGCTGCTCAAACCTGCTTTTGGGAATCCGATCAAGCATCCAGAGAATTGTTCAGGTTCAATTTGATACACCTAGAGCACCTACCGATCGAAGTCTACAAACAGAGAATTCTAGTCTTGTACTGGTCTGAGAGATCCGTCTTTTTTCTTGATAAAGAAGAACGGGGATGCGTAAGGGGATTTTGACACTCTAATCCTCCCTGTCTCCAGGTTTTCTTTCAAGAATTCGTCAAGATGAATTTGTTCGTCGCGGTTAAGTGGATACGTTTTACAGTCTAGACCTTTGGCTTCCGGCAGAAGTTCAATTGCGTGGTCCCAGAATCGTCGTGGGGGTAGTTTGTCAAATGACGCTTTTGTGAATACTGGTTCAAAATGATAATAGAACGGGGGAACGACGTCTCTGAACGTGAGTGTTGACTTTGCTCGTTCTGATTCTTCCGCAATCTGCTGACTTTTGGTCTGAGATACGTTGCTTTCAACGGAAATTTTGTCAATCCTGCTCTGTAGGTCTACAGCGATGACTCTATCTCCGTCTTCAGGGTGATACTCCGTATCATCAGAAGGGTATGTGATGGTGTTAGTTTGCCAGTTGATGTTGGGATTCGTGCGTCGTAGCCAGTCGTGTCCTAATAAAATTCTGGTCTCCCTTTGTCTAGTAACCAGGAAGTCCATCAGTTCTGTGCGACCCGCCACAGTTAGGCGAAGTGTCACATATTCTGTTAGAGGTCCAGTGCAATTTTTGGTTCCATCTGCATTTGAAACAATAACACGAGTTGGAAGTGGTTTCGTGGAAATGTTGTGTTGCCGAACAAAGGCTTTGTCAATGATGGAGTCTGTGCATCCCGAATCTATCAGAACTGGTATGACATGCATCTGATGATCGTCGATGGTGGATAATTGACATTGTAACGAGAGTTTACGTTGATGAGATGGGGGAAGGGATGCGAAATCTTTGATCACATTCAACTGCTCTACGATGTAATCTTCATCGTGTTGCTTGAGCAAATTGATTGTATCCGTCGTGATATGTGGATAACACTGGGGTGAGGCCCAGTTCCGAACTAATGCTTTGGCTCTTTCTTCTTTCTGGTCTTTAATTCGTTGAGCCAACCATTCTGCTGCATGTGGCTTAGTGTATTTCTCGGCACGTAGGTTTTGGGAAACATGTTTTGATTTATCAGTTACAAATACATTTTCCGAACCGTGCTTACTGGTCAGAGAGTCCGTGCTTACTCCTGACCTTCGAGAAAATCCTTCGTCTTCGTCTCCTCCTGGGTTGTGGTTGCTTCTCTAGCTGCAACTTTCTTCAGAGGGCAGTTCCTTGTGATATGACCCGGCTGGCCACATCCGTAACATAATCTGAACCGACTCTGTCGGTCTGTATCCATAGGTACGCCTTGTCCGGGGAATACACCTCTCTGAGGTTGATCCTCAAACCTTCTTGCATACTGATTCGTCTGGGTTTTCGCCATCTGCTGTGGCTGCGGCTGTTGCACATGCTGGTGCGTATACATCTGTTGTCTGTAGATAGGTCGCGACGGCTGTGTGACTTCTCTCTTTCGTCTTTCGTCTAACTGGAACTCTTCTCTCCTTGCCTCCCATGCGTAGGCTTGCGTTTTCCACTCAGCAAATGTTTTCGGTAGGTCTTTCTGGATGATGACGAAATCACAGATTCAAGAGTGAAGATTCTTTTTGAGAATGCAATTGATCACGTCGAAGTGAGTAGTAGTGTCATATCCGGCCTTGTCCATGAGCGTTGTGAAGTGGCTAAAGAATTCGTCGCAATGCTTATTCTCCTGTTTGTATATTTCAATCTCGTTTACCGCCTGCGATTTTTCGTTTGGATTCCCGAACACTTGGGCTAGATCGGTTAGGATGGTCGAGAGAGTTGGCCATACGGGGGTAGTTGTGTCGAGAGCTTTGGTAAGCACGTTCTCTTTCCAAGCTTTTACTGTTGACGTTCCTTGGTCGCTGATTTTGGACAGGAGGTAGATGAGCTTCGTCTTCTCGTCTGGAAAGTAGGATGCATAGGCGGTTAAGTATAACTGTAGTGCTTGGCGCCATGCTATGAATCGTTCCTTTTTTCCTTTGAATTCAAAGGGTTCTGATGCGAGAGTTACTTTGCCGTGTAACTGCGTGGGATTAGACATGGATGAGGGTTTTGGAGGAATTGGAGGTGGAGGTGGGCGTGTAGGTGGTAGGGGTAGGGTTTGTCTGGGCGGAGTTTCCGGTTCTATGGATGGCTTTGGGTTTTGGTATTCGGAAAACACTTTTGAAGATGGAAACGAGGTTTATTTAATTTGAGTTGTAATCAAACTCGTCACTCCAATTGTTAGAAGTAAACCCAAAAATATTCTCTTCTTCTTCCAAATCTCTTTCTACCTGTGAGCTAGTGGTAGAGTTACTGTCCAGGTTCGAGGTTGCTTCGTCTGGTGAGGGGGTCCTTTCAATAAGAACGTTTCCTTGGATCAACAAGGAGATGGGAGGGATATAAGAGAAATTTCCTCTAGTCAGATGGTACCCTGGTTTGTACTGCGAGTAGACTCTGTTGTTATCTCGAATAAACACTCCCCAGAACTCGGTGTTGATTTTGGTAACGATGAAACGATCTGTGGGGTGGCGGATGACTAAATCAAAAACTTCCTTTGCGTAGTTTTGGTATTCTCTGAACAATTGGCAGACGTTCCTGATCTGTCTTTGTTCTCTTTCCCAATCTCTTCCTTCGAGGATCTCGTGTCCGATTTTAAACACTAGTCTGCGAAATTGTGAGATGCAGGCTACTATCCTTCGTATTGCATCGCAGCAGAAAGGGGTGACAACTAATACATGGACTCCTGTTTTAAGATAGTCCCGTGGGTTGAAGGCGTCGTTCTGTTCGGGAGTGAGGGGAACGTCAAAGAAGAATGGTATTTCCCGATAGAACTTGATGAGATCGGTTTCGTAAATTCCAATTCTTGTAAAAAGAAGTTCAAGAGGGGTAGGATTGAATGACGCGGTAACGTATACATCAATTCTGGATGGCTCCAGATAGGGTGTAAGGAATTCTAGGTATGGTGCGGAGTAAGGTCGTCAGTGGATGATGATTCCACAGGGAAGTAGGTAATGGATTTCTCTCCCGTCCTGTTCTGGTAAGAACGCGAGTTGGGGAGTTTCGACGTAGTTCTGGAGATGGTAGATGCGTGGGGAGATTCCGTCGGATAGTAATAGAAGAGCTGTTTTATGTTCTGCCGCCCGTCATCTGAGGGCTCGTCTTTCTTCACTGTCATTCCGACGAGGGGGTTCTATCGGAAACTTAACGCCCTTACGATCACAAACCGATACACGTTACCCCTCATTTCAGAATTGATAAACCGGCTCAAAGGTGCTAGATTCTTCACCAAGCTGGATGTCCGCTGGGGATATAACAATGTTCGAATCAAGGAAGGAGATGAGCACAAAGCCACCTTCAGAACTAACAGAGGACTATTTGAACCTCTGGTTATGTTCTTCGGACTTACAAACTCCCCAGCCACCTTTCAGACAATGATGGACCGACTTCTCCGAGACCTAATCAATAAAGGATCTGTTATCGTATACCTCGACAACATCATGATATTCACCAATTCATTAGAAGAACATAGGAAGATCGTATCCAAGGTTCTTCAGATACTTGCAGACAATCAGTTATATCTCAAGCCAGAGAAATGTGAGTTCGAAAAGAAAGAGGTCGAATATCTAGGAATGAACATCTCCCACAATACAATTTGCATGGACCCGCTGAAGGTACAAGCAGTCGCAGAATGGCCGATACCACGCACAAAGAAAGAGTTACAGTCGTTCCTAGGATTTTCGAACTTTTACAGACGGTTTATCAGAGACTATGGAAAAATTGCCAAACCGCTGACGATTCTCACCAGAAAGGTAGACTGGGAATGGGCTGAAGGCCAACAACAAGCATTTGACATTCTCAAAAAGACAATCACCACTTCGCCCACACTCGCAATCCCTAACGACAAAGATCCGTTCAAAGTTGAATGTGACGCCTCCAACTACGCCACAGGAGCGGTGTTATCCCAGCAGCAAGAAGGGAAATGGAGACCGGTCGCATTCCTGTCAAAGTTGATGAACCCTGCAGAGAGAAATTACGCTATCTGGGATAAAGAAATGTTAGCGGTAATGCATGTGTTAGAAGAATGGAGACATCTCCTCATGGGAGCTAAACACCAGTTCACCATATTCACCGACCATCAGAACCTCACCTACTTCAGAGACCCCCAGAAAGTAAACAGACGACAGGCTAGGTGGATGGACACGCTAGCCGGATACGATTTCAAATTAGAGCATGTAAAAGGCTCAGCAAACACAAAGGCGGACCTACTTAGTCGAAGAGTAGACCATCCGAGAGGCGAGAGAGACAATGAAGGACAGGTCCTTCTACCTCAGCTCGCGGAAGCAAACATTTATACTATGGAGGACGTGTTAGAAGAACACTACCTGGACGAGCTGCTAGCTTCGCAGCACAATCTAGATGATTACGTGGTAAAGAAGTTAAAAGACGATCCAAAGATTTGGAAGAAACGAGATGGAATCATCTGGATAGGAAACAAGAAAGAAGACGAATTGACATTAGGGTCATTCAAAAACAACATCTACGTACCCAAGGACCCAAAGTTGAGGGCACGTATTATCGAAGAAGAACACGACACCAGCCTCAGTGGACATCCAGGCGAAAGGAAGACGTACGAAGGAGTAAACCAATCCTTCTGGTGGCCTAGCCTCAGGAGAGATATCAGGAAATATGTCGCAGGATGCGAGATATGTCAGAGAACAAAGTCGCATCGCCAGAAGCCGCATGCTCCCCTCCATCCAAATCCGATCCCTGATTGTCCTTGGCAGATAATCACGACGGATCTTATCGGAGCATTACCTGAGTCAAACGGATACAACGCTATCCAAGTTTTTGTTGACAGATTCTCTAAAATGGCTCACTTTGTACCAACACACGTCACTCTTGATTCATTAGGCTACGCCAAACAACTGCGAGATTCAGTTATACGACTACACGGTATCCCGGAAAAGATCATATCAGATAGGGGACCTCAATTCATGTCGAACTTCACCAAGGATTTCTATCAAACCCTTGGGATTGAACCCGGTCTGTCAACAGGTTACCACCCCCAAACTGATGGGCAATCCAAACAAATCAATCAAGACCTGGAACACTACCTGCGCACATTCATTAATCACCGACAAGATGACTGGGCTGATTGGCTAGCCATTGCCAAATTTACATACAACAATCATCTTCACTCTGCGACCAATCAGACCCCCTTCTTCGTAAATTATGGTTCTCACCCTCGTAAAGGGACCGGTCAGAGGCCTTCCGGGCGCTCGCAAGCTGCCGAAGATTTCGCAACCTCTATGACAAAATTACACGAACAAACTCGGCAATCATTATTGCTTGCTAATCAAAATCTCAAAAAGTACTATGACCGAAAACGCACAGAAGCACGAGAATATCACAAAGGGGATAAAGTGTGGTTAGAAGGTACTCATATTTCCACCGATCGGCCGATGAAGAAGCTAGATGATAAGCGGTTTGGCCCGTTTACAGTAAAAGCTAAAGTCGGCCCATCCGCTTATCTCCTTGACGTCCCTAGATCCTGGAAGGCGATCCATCCCGTATTCAACGAAATCCTCTTATCACCGTATCACACACCGGAGTTCCCTAATCAACCTCGTACCTCAAAACCTCCGCCGATCCAAGTCGATGGCGCAGTCAAATACGAAGCCGAAGAAATCATCGCTTCTCGACCCACTAAACTCAAAGGGGCCAAGCTTGATTATTTCGTCCATTGGAAGGGATACCCGATCACGGAAAGGACGTGGGAACCCGATCACCACTTGAAAAATTCCCCCTCGCTTATCGCCACCTTTCATCGCAAACACCCTGCCACCCCGCGCGTAATTGCCGCTGCTGCTTTACAATTCCGCCCTTACGAAAATTTCACCACTACAACCGAAAAACCCCGCCTATTCGACTGGATCACAAACCGCTTCACGGACTGCGGCGTTAAGATTCTTGGGACAAGAATATAAAAGGGGGGGGTAATGTAAGGACCATTTTATTATTTTCTTATCTTCGTTATGTCTTGGTTCTCGAACACTTTTCCCATTACGCCTCTAGCTCTAGGGCTAGAGGTATTGTTTGCCGTTCTACTTCTCATAGCCCTCACAGGCTTTCTTAACCATCACTACCATTTTATATCACAGATCAGAGACTGGGTATCGCTCCCAGCCAGCCAGCACACGGAGTAAGGACTGGTAGTAGGCATCTCGCCAACCAGCTCCAAGCCTCAGTAAAGCCTGGTTATACTAATAACACTTTATTCAGGATCGTACCTCATTATGAGGATACGGTTCCTGAACACGCGTGACAATCCTCTATTATTAGAACAAGTCTCTCACCTGCTGATTAATCAAGTTAAAAGTTGTACAACAGTTGTTCTCTCTTTTTCTTATTGGTCAATTGATTCCTCAGACCACTTTTCATATATTCTCCTTTCGGTCTGAGGAACGAACAGTTCACTATATAAAGCCTTACTTATTCATGTATGATTCCTTAGTTTTCTATTACTGAATTTACCCGCTTTACTCCTTAACAAGAACCTTTGAAGCTTACCTCTCAAAAGTCCTCTACTCGCTATATTTACTAGCATCTGTCGACCTCAAGCTCATCGAACCCCTTACTCCCTGCAAGTGCAGAAGGAGACAGGTTTCGTTTTTGTTATAGTTTATCGTTGCCTCACAAAAAGTGGATTAAGATGGGGATCCAGAAATGGCCATTTGGTGAGAATAGAAAAGACAGTGAAGGGTCCCATGGTGAGGCTAATTAAGGGAAGAAGGGTAAGGGGAACAATGAAAGCAAGGGTGCAATGTGTAGCCAGTGACAACGCAAAAATGTGCCAAATGCCAAAATGCGGAAAGTACTGAATGGAAAGTAAAGGTGAGCGTGACTTGATTGCCTAATAGAGGTGGGTGCTAATCAGCCACAAGTTCAAAAAAGGCAATGTTAATTACTATTACACATGGCACTGTGCCTGTGTGGTGCAAAGGCGAGTCTTTGGAATATTCACTTTGTTATTGACACCTGTCCATGCTACCAAGCAACTTTGGTGCATGACAATGCTCAATCAGTAAGCAGATGTTATTCTGCTTTATTTATCTAATATTATTTCTACAGGATCATGATAATTTATTCCGCTCACCATTCATCCTGAAAATGTTTGCATCCCATCTAAAGTATACCCAGGGCACTTTCAATGTCAAAGTCCTTGAAGCACATGGAACAACTTTAAAATCACCTGAACTGCAAAGTATCTGCCTTATGGCACATTTGCCAGTGCTAGTCTGCTGCTGCTGTGAGTAATCTTTCCTTGTACTGATGTATTGAGTAACCTGTCAATCTGGTGCTAGGTGTGGTGTATCTTCATCTTCACAATGTGGTCAAACCACAAAATTTAATGGGACACAGAAGAGGATAAGAAGATGGAGCTCAATGGAAACAGTACTATACATCCATCAAGACACTCAGGCCAGAGTCATTAGAGGAAACTATCTCCAAAGCAACAGAGTATAGTAATAGTGGTAAAGCAGCTATGAAAGCTAACTCCAACTCTGATGACGACAGCAGCTTTAATCCTTGTGCTTGCTTGAGAGATGTTTAGGTGTGCATTAATACATCATGTATTCAGATTCACTCATACATCTTCTACAGGTATGAATAACAATTTCACAGATATGAAAATGCAGTTTAATATTTACATACACAGTTAGATTGTACTGTATCTCTAAAGGACTGGTCAGCTCACATTTTTCATCCTTTAATTGCTTGTTCTTTGTGACTATACTTTTTTTACTTGCTAAAATTTGCCTGCTCAATTACTCTTTTTGCTGTTTTTGGTATCCACTTAATGTCTGTTTTATTTGTATTGAAGTTGCCTTTTGCTCAGTCCCATGAAGATAGTTTAAGATAGGATCAAAAGATCAAAGACCTGCTCATTTGATTTTAACAACTTATAAGCTTATTCTATCTTACAGAAACATTAAAATGTTTTTAAGCCAATTAAGGATTTTCAACATTTGCCGATGAACATCAATATCAACACAGCTCCCTTGTCATCAGTCAGGCATTCTAAAAAAATATGTGTCCATAAGAATGATTCAAAATCAAAAATAATCACACTACAAATGAATGTCCTGGTGAGAGAAAGGAACCAGATCCACCAGTCCACCAGTCCACCACCTATTCCAAATCTGACAGTTCCATGGTCTTACCAAGGGTCTGGTTGTAGTGGACCACCTGGTTAAATAAGGGAGGGAGGGGAGTAGTTCCAATTTGGAACAGATGAGTCCCAGGCAGCATATGGTAACTGTAGCTGTAGCAAAGACAATAGATGAAGGATGAATGTACCCAAGTGAATGGGACAGCAAGGAACATTGGGGGCGCAAGTGGGTGGACTTTTTTCAGCTCAAAAACTACCAACCCACGTTCTAACCAGGCAAGATGGTGTCATGCACCAAAGTTGATTGGTAGCATGGACAGGTGTCAATAACGAAGTGAATATTCAAAAAGACTCGCCTTTGTACCACACAGGCACAGTGCCACGTGGAATAGTAATTAATATTGCCCTTTTCGAACTTGTGGCTGATCAGCACCACCTCTATTAGGCAATCCAGTCACGCTCACCTTTGCTTTTCCATTCGGTACTTTCCGCATTTCGGCATTTCAGCAAATTTTCGCATCGCCACTGGCTAAACATTGCATTGCGCCCTCGCTTTTGTCGTTTCCCTTACTCCCCTTCCTTTGCCTAGCCCCACCATGGGCCCCTTCCTCTCCTTTTTATTCTCACCTGACGGTCGTTTCTGGATCCCCATTCTAATCCACTTTTCCGTCACCTCCACCCTCCTCCTCCTCATTTTATTTGCACCCCCACCATTTCTGATGTCACCACTTCCTATCCGCTTCCGTCGCCGATCCGTTGACTACCACGTGCCACTGCTGATATCAGCAAAGCCCCGGCGGCCAGTTCAAATAGGGCAACAGGTCCATCTTTATGACGTTGATCTACCATCATATACTATCAAAACATTGGTCGCTCGTCTTGCCTGGTTGGAGCATGGGTGGGTAGTTTTTGAGCTGGAGAAGGTTCATCCCCTTGCGTCGCCCATGTACATCGCCGTCCCATTCACTTGGGTACACTTATCTTTTGTCCATTGTCTCCGCTACAGCTACACCTACCACACACTGCCTGGGACTCACTTGTTCCAAATTGGAACTACTCCTCTCCCTCCCTCGTTTGACCAGGTGGTCCAACATAACCAGTCCATTGGTAAGGCCATGGAACCGTCGGATTTGGACTAGGTGGTGGACCGGTGGCTTCAGTTTCTTTTTTTCAGCAGAATATTCATTTACAGTGCAATTATTTTTGATTTTTGAATCATTTTTATGGACACATATTTTTTTAGAATGCCTGACTGACAATAAAGGAACTGTGTTGATACTGATATTTTTTTTGCCTTGCCCTTTTTTTACTGCATCTTCCCATGACATCATGATTTTCTTGCTCTCTTTCTGCTATTGGACTTTACTTTATGGCTGTACAAACCTGTAACATTACTTACACAGCATTCATTGTTCTATCCCTTTCTTTTCCTTATTTTGACAATCTTATCCTGTACTACCTACGCAGGATTTGTCAGCGTACTTTCCTTCCTTTATGTTCTTTCTCATTCTTTTTGCACAGCTATACTGTGCATAGCCTACTTTTCTTTTACTATATAAACCCCTGTATTTTACCTTGTAAAAAAAAAACAAGAACTCCAATCCAGACTTCTTCTCTACTCTCAAGTTCACTACTCTGCTACTTGTGATCCAGTGTGGTCACAACACTTCCCACTTCTACCACTGTTAACTGCTGTCATCGTCACTCATCACTTTTTGAAAGTGATTGTCATCCCCTTCGATTAGAGTCCTTCTGAGCACTACAGTTTGTGCGTCAGGAGCCTGCTATCACTGGGAACCTCGTCACCTCGTCATCCTCGTTGTTCTCAAACCTACCTTGGCTACGATTAGCAAGGTAGTGCTCGTCTATACTCGCCACAAAGCCCCTATCTTTCTATAAATTCAACTATCCCTCCTCCTCAAAACCCACACTCATACACCTCTGGGTTTTTACTTTGAAGGATCCTCATACATACCACCCCACGAACAACCAGAGCACTCCACTGTTCTAGGAGGCAAAGCCCATAAACAAGTTCCGTGGAATCTGGGAGGATTGTGTGTTAGTTTGTTTTTGTGTGTGGTTTTCTAACAACAGTTCTCATCATCAACAACGGGTGACCAATGATTGAATGTTGGAGGATGGTAGATCGATGTCATGGAGGTGGTCCAACTGCCCAATTTGGATTGGCCACTGGGGCCTTGCTGATATGAGCAGCGGCATGTGGTAATCAATGTATTGGTGATGAAAGTGGTTAGAAAGTGGTGACATCAGATATGGAGGAGGAGCATGAAGGTGATGAAAAAGTGCATGATAATGGGAATCCAGAAATGACTGACATGTGAGTGTTATGATACACAATTTTTGGACCTTTAACTCTCTGTTTCAACCTTCTTTTCAGTTTTCACACAACTATGCCATGCGGCACTTCCCTTTTTGTTCAAACTCCACTTTCTCGCACGGCACTATCCTTTCCCCGTTTTTGTTTTCAGGTACAAGTTTCTCACACAGTGGAGCTGGTCACACGGGCTGTGCCCTATGACATCATCAGCCACTGCTTTCATCAACTGTGTAGTACATAAGTACAAACACTCTGTATTAGTATATAAACCACAATAGATCCAGGAGACTCCTCAGTGAGTCCTTCTATTGTTTACCCACAACTAACTTGGTCCTACCCTAAGGGAGATTACCCTCTCCTTCATTTACACCTCTCTGCTTGGACTAGTTGAGTTGTGTGCCAGAGTATTCAGACTTTGGTTGTTACAGTGAGAGCAAACACAACAGAAAAGGGCCCATGGTGGGGCCAAGTAAGGGGAAAGGAAGTAAGGGAGAGACAACAAAAGCAAGGGCACAATCATGTGTAGCCAGGTGGCAACACAAAAAATTGCCAAAGTCCAAAGTGTCAAAGTGTGGGAAGTACCAGATGGAAGGCAAAGGTAGGTGCGACTTTATTGCCTGATAGAGACAAGTTCTAATCAGTCACAGGTACAAAAAAGGAAATATTATTAGTATTCCACATGGCACTGTGCCCATGTGGTGCAAAGGTGAGTCTTTTGACTTTTTGCTTTGTTACTGACACCTGTCCATGCTACCAATCAACTTTGGTGCATGACATTGGGGTTTGGACAAAAGTGTCCAAGAACCAAACCAAGCCAAACTTTACCATCCCTATTTATGATCCCTTACTTCAAGCACCTCTGCAAGGATCTGTTTGGGTCCATGTTGTTCCTCTTGAAGAAGTTTGTAGAGACAGGACTGCCACCATTCTTTGTACTGTTGCATGCCTCCAATCAATGCTCTCAATATTCTTGGGGGAGCTCTAGAGGACCCAATGCATTCAGCTCTGTTTAGTCAGGAAAAATCAACTTTGTCCATCACATGACTTTCCATTTTTACTGAGAGTTGAGTGAGATAAATACAGTACTGCAGTGTTCTATTGAACAAGCAGCATATCTACAACTGATTACCCTAGTGGTTTTTATTGTAACTGTATGCCACTTCAATAATCTGCATCTATGAAAGCATCATTTTGCGGCAGGAGCCAATTTAATCTTCATGTCTCAAGTGGCAGTGAATGACTGTACTTACCGGAAGGTTGGCTCTAGCTGGCTGCCAATGCAGTGAGGAACGTAATTGTAAATTGTGTGTAATATGTGGTCTACAGGAATCCGGGTATGAGGAGTAACTACATAATAAAGGGTTATGTGATGAATTTATACCAGGGGTTCACCAGCCAGTCCATGGTCTGCCCTGCCTAGCACGCGTCACGGAAGGTATCTAGTATCAACCTGGGAGGAGTATGGATACACGGTTTACGCAGGTCGGAGGTGAGTTTCAGACGTTGGTATATCATCCGCTCGCGCAACCACAATAACGGCCGTCATTAGCGACGAGAACGCGAGCATGAGCGAGCTTGCAGAAAGTACTGCATAGCGGGCAGATGAGACCCCCGTCAGGAGGGACACGACGACGAAGATATTAAGGGGAACGCGGAATAAGGAAGAAAGCTGGATTTCGTTGAAGCTTCATGAGTCCAGAAATACGTGGAATTTGTGGCGGACTCACAGTAGCTCGATGTTCATTTGAGATCAGTGTCCCTCGGAGCATTCCTTGCACAGGATTATACATGCCCACACAAGCCTCAAATGCACAGAACGCCCAAAACCTCACCTTTTCCTTGTCCGATCTGATGCTCACTGCAAGTGCAAGGGCGCTGACAGCACATACAAGACTGCTTAGTTTTGCATGAAGCGCCAGGGAAGAGTCACCTGGAGCAGTCGGTGTGGGTGGTGGGGCATAGGAACAGATAGCGGTATAAAGGAGAGAACCGAGCATCATAGAAATCATGAATGAAGAGAATATATATCCGAGAGGCAGCGCTAGAGAGGAAGGAGATGCTTCTTGGAGAGCTGGGACCCAGAGAAAGACGAATAGATACATGGAACCCTCGAAACAAGTTTGTGTGAGGCCAATCACTAGCAGAAGTGGATCTAAATGAATATTATATCAGCCGTCATCCCCGCAAAAGTACATGATTTAATATACCACTGCGAACAATCTGCCAAGCTTGTCTGAGGCGCTTGAGCTGCATAATATCGGTGGATTCAGTCCCTCCTCCACTCCCATAGTTCTCCGCCCAACTGGCGCGAATAGCTATAAACCCGAGCAGAAGAAGCACACCACTAGCCATAAAGGGCGTCGCAAATGAATTAGTCAATGTCACCAACTGGTTACTAGCAATTCCGGCGCCAGTAGCTACGAAACCATTTACTAATGTCGCACGACCCATGATAGTCGATAGGTCTGATGATGGAATAGTCAAGGAATTGGATGATGATACTAGCCATGATTCAAAGGCGGAGTAGAGTATCGATGTCGATATACCCCCCAGAACTCGGCCGCAGAGTAGGACAGGAAGATATGGGAAGAGGATGCAGAGACAGGTGGCGGTGTATGTTATGCAGAATGTCAAACAAAGTTTCTTCCGGCCACTTGATTGGAGACAACATCATTCGTTCAAAACGTTACATGAGCGAGATAAAGAGGATGGCTTACTGCTGATCTGCCCAAACGCCAACCAAAGGGGCAGTGATACCAGCGGAAACGAAACCCGTGACAAATAAAACTGCGACTGTCCTCTCCGGGAATGCGTATTGTTCTCGGTATAATGAATAGACGTAGGGACCTTGTAGCCAATCGGCGCCTGATAGGAAATGAAGCAAAAGCGCAAACCCTGATTAACGAGTCCGTGTGATGCAAGTCTACGAGCACTTGCCCATAACAATTGCGTATACGACAATATATTGTCTCGTCAATGACGCGAACGAGTTTAGAGGTGGTGAGGGATTTCCGTTCTCCAGTCTGTCGGCGGGATAGTGGTCTTTGGTAGCTGTACTTCTTTTGCGAGAAACATGACGCTCGAGTAAGAGAAAGACGAGACAGGAAGACACAAGGAGAATTAGTTGGAGCTCGTAGAAGGCCACCATCGCTGGGCAGTGGTTGGCGTAGTAGAGAGCGCGGTGGGTGTTATAGTGTGTCGGTGGATGTGGTGAGCGTCTCTAACCTGTGTTCTCTTCGTTTGCTGTCCAAGAGAATTTATGAATTCCGTTGCAATTTCCCACCTACTATTTCAGCTGAATTTTCACCGAGATAGAATTTATTAGCTGTGGGGCTGCCCTTACCGACGTTGACGCGTTGACGACGGGTGGAATAAACACAACATCTCGGCAAACGCAGCATGATAAGATCGCTCCAGAGGTCTAAGTAACGTAAGTTACGTCCTATCTACATTTCTCATCCACCTTTAAGTTCAAATATTGTATGGAACACTGTGTTCATTCTATGTTGCTACTGTATGGACATGTGAAAAAATCAGACCGGTGAGAAACTAAGATCTAGAAAGGAAAAATAGAAATGATGTAAACCTTTGGGCAGATTCAGAAGATATCCAGAATGAAAATGGAACGTACAACTATGGGACAGCAGTGGGATAAGCAATAGGACCATCAGGGGAGGTAAAGTGAGTAAAGTGTGAGCAAAAAAAAGCGTTTCTAAAAATCAAATGGAAGAGTTATATGCAACTTTCATCATAACTTGGCTAGAAGTAGGCCAATGACGACATAGACAATCATCGCGGGGGCTGCGAGTATGCAGTAAGACCAGAAGATAGTCCGGCTGATAAGTCGTTCGAAAGCATCATTCGATGCAGCGTGGGAGATCTGATACATGTTTCTCAGGAAAGCTAGCACCGATTAACAGCAGACAGACTTACCTGAGCGAGCGTCAACGCCACAGGACAGCCTATCAGTAGCACAGTCGAAACAACAAATACAGGGCTGTAATGAAATATGGTTAAGTAAACAAGCATGAAATACACCACAAGACCACTTACTCTTCAAAAACGTTGTGTAGATCATATCTGGACGATAGCGCCATAAGGGGCAGAAGCAGTAAGGGTGTGATGATCATCCTCGACGATACAGCAATGATGACTGTCGTGGTTTCCCCAGAATCACTTGGCGCCGAGGAGGCGCTTAACAGTGTCTTGTTCCTCCGACCTATCGTGGGTTTCAGTTTGAAGACATCTTGCAAGTTGCTGAGAAGCGACACGGACGACCTCCTAGTACTTAGGCCCTCCGGTCGGTCTTGTCGAGCTTCATCAGGTGGGGTGTAGAAGTACGCGCCAAGAACCACGAGTGTCAGCGGAATAGAACAGTTGCCAGCAGACGTAAGAGCGCCTTTGATTGGTTGGACATGATCTTCCATTATGTGCTGGAATGGAGGTACGCATGCCACGAAAAGCGAGAGCAATGACGCCCACAATGGAGCTGACATGAACTGATTGATCTTAGTCCAAGAGCTACTCAATCGGTGGCGGAAACGCCTCCGAATAGACTGCATCCGCGTGGACGTAGGCTGTGTGAAGTGACGTCGGTATACCGGGATGATATCGTCTTCTTGATCGGATACGTTGATGTCATCAGAGGATAACGGTGGAATAAGGGCTTCTGATGACAAATTTCTATTCTTTCGAGTGGGTGAGTTGGGAAACGAGTGGATGATAGCGTTCCCTGGAGGGAGCAACAAATCATTGTCCTCGCGGGCTCTTTCAGGCGAGATTGTGTTACCCCCACTTGACAATGAGTCATTGTCGTGATCTACATAAGTGGAAGGTTGTATCGCTGAACTATGGCTGAATATTTGTTGCTCCTCAGCCGAAGGGTGTGCGATGACTTCACTGTCCGAAAGTAGTGGGCTTGAACGATGCCCTCCATTTGGAACCGGAGTGTCATCAGCGGCAGTCAAAAGACGAACACCAAAGCTCCAGCGAAGCTATAATGAGAAGTCAGGGCGTGATGTAGGTACTACGTTAAAATATATTATGGAACGTACCATCATGCCTAGGGTGCTGAAAAACACGAGGTAGGTCAACGCGCGACCCAGCATGATGTCCTTGTTGTCATCTTCGCCCCATTTTAAGCCCGGGACAGATATTACCAGACTCTGCATCAAAGCGGTCGGAAAAGAATTCGAATTCATGAACATGGAAGCAGCCATTGCGAAGCTCCTGTGCAAATCACAGGTATGTCAGCGATCGATCAACCTCATGGGCCAGTAGATGATGAATGACCTTTGGGACTTTTTCACAAGGAAAAGTTTACCAAGCGTGTATGAGATGAGGAACGATGTGCCATTTAAAATAACCCAAAATATAGGGATGATCCACAGTTCCCGTAGTTTCCCTGTGAATGATGGACAGTAAATTGGAGTAGCTGGAACACATCTGCTAAGGGGACAAACCTGGGGAAAGGAAGAACGCTACTTTGACAAAGAGGAGAGACGGTGTGAAGAGAGATATGTTCATGCGGTTCAGTGCCTAGAGTCAGCGTATTCGTTATCGGTTTGTATATTGGGCCACCGACAATATACTCACTTTCTGGACTCGTTTATCAAGAATGCCCTTCCATGCGAGGACGTATCCAGCTAAACATAGCAAAAATACTTCAAGAATAGACTGTGAACCCAAAGTGATGTGTTCCGATGCGATGCGAAGAAGTATGAGTTATAATCATGGGATAAACATCAAATCACTTACCGCGAATACTACGAGCAAGAGAGCCAGCACAGGTGTGTCGAACGCCATGGTACGGTGATGGTGGGTGGTAGGGGTGCGTGTGTATGGTGAAAGATAGTAAGACCTATGTTTATAAGGACCGCTTTAGTTTGGGTGCAGGTGTATCGCCATGAGAGGAAAGAGGTGAGATCTTCCGTGCCTTCTGAGTGTACGCGACTGCGCCATGTCGCGCTGACTCAGCCTGGCAGTCGGTTCTCTCTTATCGCGGGTACATATCACGTAATCATGCTGTCCACGTTCGTCATTGCACCCTATCGCGGAGCCGTTCCCTACCATACCCTCTTCATCATCGTCAATCATTGCTGTCATTGCTTACAACCGTGTATCTCTATTTCGCATATTTTCTCATAATACTCCTCCACACGATGGCCTGGTTCTGCACTGGAAAAACTAACTCAGACCTCATTTCCAACATGGCAAAGAAAGGCATCTTGAACTCTGATCTCGTCGCAGCGGTAAATCTCATTCGTGTCTTTGCATCATCTTCTTCAGGCTTATTTGCTCCTTGGCATCGATGCTTAGGCTATGGCCAAGGTTGATCGTGCCAACTATGTAACCCATAAAGCCGACGCCTACCAAGACTCTCCTCAGTTGGGTCTTTCACTGCCAAATTAGCTTTACAGTACCTGATCTCATACCTCCAGGCCCATTGGGCACGGCGCAACCATCTCTGCCCCCCATATGGTAAGCTTCTATCTTCCAGAATCAATATGCCCCTATCTCAATCTATTTCTTAGCACGCTCATGCTACTGAACATCTTCTTCCTTTTCTCCAACCTGGATCAAAAGTTCTTGATGTTGGAAGTGGCTCAGGATACTTGGCAGCCGTACTACACCACCTAGTTTCGCCAGAAGGAGTACAGGGCAAAGTAGTCGGCATAGACCACATCCCAGAATTAGTAGAGTGGTCAATACTGAATTTGAAGAAAGACGGCTTGGCGGAGGCACTACAGGATAAACGGATTGAAGTAATAGCTGGAGACGGTAGACAAGGTAAGCATATTCACAATCTGTGTCCCTAAATTAGCTGTTGAGCTGACTTCCTGGCTTAGGTTATGCTAGCGGGGGTAAGTCCAAATAATATGAAAGGCAGCCGTGTCTTTAACCCCGAATGATTCAGGCCCGTACGATGCTATCCATGTTGGAGCAGCCGCTCCAACGCTCCCTACTGCGTTAGTAGAGCAACTCGCTAGTCCAGGCAGGATGTTTATCCCAGTCGGAAGTTACACTCAACAAATCATTCAAGTGGACAAGGATGCCAACGGTAAAGTGACCAAGAAAGAATTAATGGGAGTCTCTGTACGTATATTTAGTTTCATATCGCATACCATCTGATTTGTCTTGTGAGTAGTATGTTCCCCTGACCGATGCCGAGAAGCAGCAGCGAGGATATTGATGCCAACGATAATTAGGCATCCAGTCAGCCTTTTTCAACTTTTTTCCAATTTCGAATAACTGTATCCTTATCTTGACCTGTATTATCGAAGCACAATGTATTTTACTTTTACCAAATAGTTTTATAATGTTGCAGCTTGCCAAGTCCCTGGCTTATTGTCTGTTCTGCACACCAACTACTAAATATATTTGGGCCAAGAAGAAATTGAGCAGCGCCCATCGGTGATACAGTACATGTGAAACAAATGAACCAGTTCGGCTTCTTGCGATCTTTGTGTTTTGTGAACGTCCTCGGGGTTGTACACCATTACCTCCGCAAAAACTACTTGGCCGAGAAACCAAGAAGTACGTCAATATTCCTGTGATAACACCACCTTATCAAGATAAGATAATACCGCTGTCTTCTTCAGCAGTAGCATCATCACAGACGCACGTTTTGCTCCTAATATTAGTAGCCAAGGTATGATTTTGATTGATAAATGCAGTTCCTGCTCTCCAAGTGTACCAATTAGGAAGACCGAAGACCCGTACGTACTGAAATGTTCTGGTTCAACGGCGGGCGGTGAGCTTGTTACTTCTAGTCCGTGGAGTTCAGTGGAGCATGGCGGGTTTCACCTTGCGTCCCGATGCACGCAGTTTAGCGGTATTAGAATTACTTAGGCAGTACACACCTTATCGCAAACTGATCTCTAACTCGATATCATGGCAGGCATGCAAAGTCACAGGTCATCGATCATCTAGTACATTTAGACACATTGCAGGCACCCATGCGTCACTGGAGGTCCTTCAAACTAGAGTGATGGTCATGACCTGCGTGTGTTAAACGAGCGTTGATTCACTTAACAAAAATAACTGCATCGTTGTTGCGGATAAGCCATCCCTCTTGCAGGTATATCACGTTGAAGCCTATCCCCCAGAGCTTGGAGAAGGAGATCGCGATGAGAGTCAAAAATTGCGGTTTTCCAACGGTAGATATCCCCCTAACATCTATCTCAAAAATTATTGTCAGCCATTTGCCACAAGTAAATTTCCTTTCGCAAAGGATAATACCCTCTGACCCCCCGACAACTTGAAGTCATGGTCAACTTGGAACGTAAACTTGTAAAAGGGGAAGGGTATAACCAATGTCTAAGGTTAAGGTTATCAACTAAGCGCTTAGTATAAATCCGCAAAAACTTGCATCCGGTTTCCCTTTACCAACCACAACAGCTCGAAAGCCGCGAGGCTCACACCGCACAGGAACGCGCTTTTAGCGCATCCATTTTCGTGAGCGGGCTAAGGTCTGAGCATTTCAATCTCCCTGTGATCGGCTCTAGCTGGGCCCCATGCTAATGCGTGGAGCGACGTACAAGAAAAACAGACTGCAGTTTTCGTCAGTACCCACGATCCTTGTCACGAGGGGAGGGAAGAGAACTGTGGGCTTTGGAAACGTCGTGGAGATCGGGCGGACGATGCTGGCAGTGGGCGCCCTCCTGATCCACTTTTATCGCGGATTCTGTGCTCTCTGAGCGCCTCAGAGGGACATGAGGACATCACGATCCAAATGTGTCGCCACGAACAGACAATGGTCATGGTTAATGGGGGATCCCGATACATTCTTTGAGACATGTCAATGGAACTTTATACGCGCGTCTATCAGATTCCTGGTAGGCTGCTGCGGCGGGGCCTTGCGATGTGTTTGCTGTCCGTATGAGAAGAATGGAGCTTCAGGGTCGTCTCACTGCTACTGGTACGCGTCCGTCCTTGAGTTCACTTCGCGGCTCGAGGACACAGTCAGCTTTGTCTGCGAAACTCGATTCAGACTACTCTCGAGCTGTTGTTGCATGGTTTAATTTTTTACACTTCGTCTTCTTCGTGAGGACCGGTTAGGATGGGCCACTTCTAGATTCAAATGTTATTCTAGGTTCAGGTGTGGTCTGCATTTCACATCATGTAATTCTAACCAGCAATATCAGTGTCCAAATACTGAGGATACAGGATTATAGTGAGGGGCGTTTCCTCATACCTATATTTGTCGGTTCAGTGACGAATTACTTTGTTCTAGTTGTTGCTATGTCCTTCTTTCCATGGAGCAAGTACCACGCAAATACGTGTTTTGCAGGGCAGCTGCAAGGTATGACATATCTGTGGTTCGGATACTTCGTGATTATAATTACAATAGCAAGTACCTCCCATTAAAGCATAGATGAAATCAAATTAATATGTTTGAAATTTAAACATCATTGCATTTTTCATGCCAAGGGCAGGTCGATACTGTGTCAAATATATATTTCTTAGTTTAAAGCAAATCTATCCACTTTTTGCATCCCAGATTGTCAACCTGTTCGGTGTTGGACACAAGTCGACAATGAAAAACGGGTTATTTATCCCCATTTTTGCTACCTGTAAGTTCTTTCTGCCAGCACATCACTCTGGGTAGGTCACGTAATGTGATGCTGTGACGTCGACCTGCATTACTATCCGAGGCAATCCATAGATTCCATCTCTATTGTTCTCTGTGCTCTGTCCCTAATAATCTCTTCGAATTCACTCTTATCCTTGTCGCGATGACATCTGAACCCGATGCACCTCTCTTTGCTGACAGACCAGAGTGGGAAGACGTTGTTCCCTTGCCGCAATACGAGAATGTAGACCCATTGGCTCCAATCTTTTATACAGACGAATGTACGTGGAACAAGTGTTCTTGCAAATGAATTTTGTCGAAGTCAGCGTTTCATATTCCCCAGATAAGGACGCTACGAACTACTTTCGAGGAATCGTCAAAACGGGAGAGATGAGCCCGAGAGTGCTTGAACTAACGGAAAACATCATTCGACAGAATCCCGCGCATTATTCTGCTTGGTACGTCAATGCGCCACTTATCTCTTGACCTCTGCTGAGATGTGAGATGTCTATCACAGGCAATACCGATATAAGACACTCATGGCACTAAAGGCTCCCCTCGATGTAGAGTTGCGTCTGATGGACGAGTTGGCTGTCAGATATCTCAAGACATATCAAGTTTGGCATCATCGCAGACTCCTCGTCACGGAAACCCGCGAACCAGGCCCAGAACTCGAATTCATCACGAAATCCCTCCAAGAGGACATGAAGAACTACCACACCTGGTCTTACAGACAATGGCTTCTCGCGTACTTCAATGACGATGCCCTCTGGAGTGACGAACTGAACTTTGCGGATCAGATGTTGGAAAGTGATATAAGGAACAACTCGGCCTGGCATCACAGATTCTTTGTTGTATTCCAATCGGGAGTCAGAACTGGCGATGAAAATAGGGAGGAGGTGGTACGCAGAGAATTGGCGTAAGTGCACGGCCCAAAGCAGTCGAGATGACCCTTCTTCTGACTACAAATCGATTTCAGTTTTGTGAAGAATTATATATCCTTAGCTCCCAATAACGCCTCCGCGTGGAATTATCTACGAGGCATATTGGATCACAGCGCTACGCCCTACTCGCAACTACTACTATTTGTGACACCATATTCGGTTCCTCGCTCGCCAGACGCAGACCTCGTGGATGTCATTGATCTCGAGAATCCCCCTCCCTCGATGGGTGCACAGCTTCCTTGTGTAGCTGCCATCGAGTTTCTGGCAGACATCCATGAAAACGAAGGTGGAGATGATATTATGAAGGCAACCGAGGTATGTTAGCAATGCTGCCAGTGATTCCACATAATAAATGCCTTCCCATTTAGCTCTGGAGATCCCTTGCCGATGAACATGACACCATACGGAAAAAGTGCGTCTTTATATGCAATTACCGATGTCCGTATTTTAATCTAAAATCTCACAGATACTGGGAATATCGAATCAGAGACGCCTTGCAGAAAGTCCAGGTTTGATCTCGAAGAAAGCTTTAGTTACATGAATGAAGTTCTAGTTGTAGGGTGTAAGATACTTTAAGGACACGCAATTGGGTCCGTGCTACTTATTAGTGGGAAGACTACTTAATTGGTCGATTGACATTACTACAGGCGACGGTCTCACCACAATGACACCACCAATTCGATGGGGACCATCGCACATAACATTAATCAGTCCAAGACATGAGACAAACATGGCAGTAGAGTACAGGTTACATCTAACGAGTAACCACGAGAGAAAACAAGATCACGGCGATGGAAGGGTGGGTATGAGAACAAAGAGACAGGCCAACAAATCAGACGCATTAAGGACGCAAAAAAGGACAATGGCAACATTAACAATATAAAAAGTTTTACGCAGCCGCTGGGGCAGCACTATTACTGGCAGTGTAATCCTGCACATATGGTTAACTTTATATATAAATATATATCCAAAAGAAAAGACAAACCTCCATCTCTGCATCAAGATCTGCAACACTCTTTTGAGGCCTCTCATTTGTCTTCCGTCCCCGACCTCTGCCTCTACGACCTCCTCCTCCGCGAACGGGTCTACTCCAAGGTAATAAGCAACACATCACCTTCTAAACAGATCACTAAACAAACCTTGCACCTTGCGCAGCTACAACAGTCGTAGTTGCAGGCGGAGGAGCAACTCTGGCGACGAGCGATGTAGGTGGTGCAGGACGGGCGGGGTCAACGACGATTTCGATTTTCATGGGACGTTCTGTAAGGTCGAAATGAATCGATGATGATGGTGAAGAAGCAGAGACATTTGTCAGTCGGCTGTGCATTGGAGCGAGGAAGCAAAAGAGGATAAGAGAAGAGGGAAGCCAGATCCATTTCGTTACCGGAAAACCGATGCAATTGTCTCTGTCCACGCCACGAACATCTCAAAAGGTTACTGGTGCCGGTCAAGGTCTTGTGAATGCCAACTCTAGAATCAGTAGACACTGTCACCACAGTCGTATCCACATGCCCTACAGGTGAACATTTGGCCGGGTCGGTGCGTCGGGTAACGAGGAACCCAAACAGATAGACTGCAACGACTCTCCGCGAAATAAAACCGTAGGCGCCTCGTGTCTCCAAAACTGGTAGACTAAATGAGAAGATGTGAAAGGAAGTGATACTAACTCCCATCGATAAGTCGATTGTTGTACTGCTGATAGGCTTTGGTGCCATCTCCTTTCCGCTGGAAATGCACAGCTGCAACACCCTTCGACCTGCCTGCACTGTCATAATGCAACGTAACCTCTCGAAGCGCACCAACGGTTGAGTGAAAAAGCTCCTAAAACAAGGATAAATAAATATTAGAATCACGAAACAGAAATAGCGCATAAATGTTGTACCTTTATCTGGGCCTCGTTGACGTCTTGTGGTAAATTCGACACAATAATTTTGTCAGCGGGCTGTGTGGACGCAGGCGCCGCATTGGCAGCCTTAGCGCCATTGACAACAGGAGCATTGTTTGCATGACGAGCACGAGTGGAAGGACTTGCACCGCCAGTACCCAAAACCTGTGTTTTGGCACTCCCCCGACGACCAGTTGCACGACGAATGCCCTTGGGACGGGTGGAGATTATCTAAAATGGCACAGAAAAAGCTAAATAAAAAGATGCAAGGACGCGCTGGAACTTTTCAGCCTACCTCATCGAGTGACTTGTCCATTGATGATAAAGAGGCGTGAGGTAGAGTTAATGGTTCGGGTTGAAAACCTTTTTTACGACGACGCACAAGCTAATGGCGACGGTGGTGATAACAAGAGGTGGCGACAACAACAAAGGGGGTAACGCGCATTGCGATGCACAGCAGGACGACTATATCACCAGGCGGAGCATGTCGGAGCTTCAAAATGTCTCATTTTCTCAACTCAGCGCTGTGGCTGTTATCTTTTACCTTGTAACAGGCTTGCCAATTCCATTTCACACCCAAGTCGCGCAATATGTCCCGAGGTGGACGTGGAGGAGGTCGAGGGGGAGGTCGGGGAGGTTTCCGAGGCGGTGGGGGTGGGTTTGGTGCTGGAAGCATGCCTCCCATGGGCCTGTCCTTTGCCGATATACAAGCCATATCGAGGGAAGGGGACGCTCTGTATCCTGTATGATACAATAAGTCTTGTATAAGACTCTAGCTCGATCTCATAAATTGCATTTAGCCTTTGGAACCTCTTCCTGTTCTCAACGAGTATTCTGATGACGAAAAACGAATATGCGATCTGCAAATTGGATTCGCAGCTAGATTGAGAAAATCTGCCTACTATCTTGTCGAGGCGACCAAATCAAATGGTTAGTCTTACGTATACTAGGGGATATTCTACAGATTACACTTATATTTTGTCATCAGAGATCGACCGTTATTCAGACAAGTATCGTCAGTCGGCTGCATCACAGCCTACACTAAAGAAAAAAGATCTCCATGCGCCATTCTTTCCACAAGAAATACTGGATGGATATTTCAACCCCAAGAAGAAGCGGAAAGGTATGCAAATTTCTTGATTCTAAGATTAGACCTTTGAAGTGATTGTTCTTCAGTGGAAAAGAAAGCCACAAGCAAACGCATGAATATCGATGACCTGGCTGAAGATGGAGAAGACCAGGTGTGTATCGAGATATGTCACGATACGTTTGGACTGACTTTATCGAAGGAGAAATCCGGAGACGAGCATTCAGATGTAGGTTCGCGAGTGGAATCTGACTATGATGTGGATGAGGAGTACGATAATGATTATGCGGAAAATTACTTTGATAATGGAGAAGGGGATGATATGGATGATTTGGGAGGTGGTGGCGGAGGCGATGAGGGAGGAGGAGGAGGTACGTATTACTGCATCCACGATAAACAGTCACTAACAGTTTTGCATCTTAGGTGACTACGATTAAAACGACATGGTAATCCATGGAATGCTATTCAACCATAAAAAGGGTTCTTATGGCGAATAGGTTCAGTACTGTGTAACTAACGGGTAGGTCTATCATCATTACATGATACATGATATGCACACTCATGATTAGCTGTTCAAGATGTAGCAAAGCTGATACCAAGTAATTTATACCTGTTGTAGCCATGGCCTATGCTATAGACTGACTTTGGTCACGTGAACTGCGCGCGATGTGATTGTGTCAGGTGATACAAGTTCAAACAACGCGTCGTGCAACTGGCTGGAACAACCATAATAAAACACTTTCTTTCTTTTCCCCCTTCAATCACTCACTCTCATTTCTATCATAATGCGATTAGTTTTGTTCTCTATCCTGTCTTTACTCGCAGCGCCGGCCGCTGTGCTTTCTTGCGAAGGCGAATGTATCGTCGGGATAACCAACCAATTCATCACATTGTACGCCGAGACTGTCTCTTCAGTCATGGACAACATTGCAAGTGTTCATTTCAGCCACTCACGAGTCCTCATACAACGCTGACCTCCATGTTCACAATCAGGCATCCCAGATCTGCAAAGACGTCGCTCCTCAAACTCCCACCGCATCTTGCAGCGCCTACGTGCAACCTCTCATGGACGCCTGGAACTCTTCCATGTACAACCCAATGGAGCACGCCATATTTCCCAGTTACTTCCATGGAAAGTGCCAAAACGCTCAGGGCGTAGACCCCCCTGGATGTCCCAACCCCGATTGCCCCGTCGTCTGCGGAACACCTGGATCTCTCGTCCATTTTTACTCGACCCTTCAAAACATCGTCTTTGATACCGTGAACGGTTTTCTCGTCAACAACACAAAGCCGAACAGCGATGTATACAACGAAATCAAGAAAGCTGTCACGGCCGGCTCTTCCACGTCTAGTCGTCGGGCCCTTGGACCCCCTGCGCGTCCCTACCCACCTTCAATTCGCCCGAGAGCTGGAACCATCGACAAATCTCTGCAGTCCATTTTCAAGGGATTACCGCACCTCCTGCAGCAGGACTGCGGTGGTCCGGGACTACCGAACTGCAGCTGGGAGACGTATATGAAGAAGTTCATACTTAGCTACCCTTGACCAGACGGCCTTTCGACAACGCCGTTGGAACAGTTTGTCATGCTACCCGGGGGCGTTGAAGCAGATCACCATGCACTGATAATAGCGGATAGCAGTACTGTATAATTCTCCACAACCTGATAACTGTTTGTACATTTTTGGTTTTTCATATTAAATATGATTCAATTCTGTTATACAAGCTTCAAGAGATCACTCATTACCCCCATAGCAGTAACAGCTGCTCCCGCTCCAGCACCTTGTACAATCAGTGGCCTAGCGCCGTAGCGTTCGGTGTGGAACATGATGATATTGTCTGATCCACCCAACGAGGTAGCGAAAGGGTGAGAGTTGGGGTATCTGCAAATCCGACACAAAAAAAATATCGTCAGCGAACTACTCAAAACAGCACCCACCCCGCTCACTCACTTTTCAAGATCAGCCTTGATAAGCCCACTAGCAACATCCACCACGCCCACAAACCTCAACACCTTCCCCTCCTTCGCAGCGCCCTCCCTCAGCTCTGCAAAATGGGCGTCAAACTCGGGAAGCCGCCGTATAAACTCGTCTCCGCCCGCGATGCCCTCCAGAGCGGAGGGCACCAACGACGTGGTTTGCACGGACTTGAAGCCGTGGGGCAGGGACGCGCGCAGGGAGGGTATGGCGCGGGATAGGATGGTCAGTTTGCGCGCTACGTCTGCGCCGTTGAGGTCGTCTGCGGGGTGGGGTTCCTGTAAAGTGAGAGTGCGATTCGGATCAGTGGCTGTTTGGGCGTTGTGTGTGAGGGTGGGGGTAACGTACCGTATACCCCTTTTCTCGTGCAACGCTGACGACGGAGGAAAAGCTAGGGCCGCTAGCTTCTCCGGTAGAGAAATTATTGAAGATGTAACTCATAGTCCCCGAGAACACGCCTTCGACTTTGACCACCTACATTACAACAGTTCAGCCTTCATCCTTCATCCTTCATCCTTCAAGCTTCATCACACCACGACCCCCTTCTCAAATCCAAGACCCAAAAAAAAAAAAAAACACCACACCAACTCACCCTATCCCCCGTAGCCACCAGATCCTTCAGCGTCGACATAACAGGCAACCCAGCCCCCACCGTCGCCTCATTCAAGAACCTCGCCCCCGCCTCCAAGCTCGCAGCCAGAATATCCTCATACAGCGTCAGCTCCCCCGAGTACGCCTTCTTGTTCGGCGTGATCACCTCGATCCCGGCGCGCAAGAACGCGGGGTAGAGCTGCGCGACGTCGTCTGAAGACGTGTTGTCCACCAGCACCACCTTCTGGCCTGGTTGGACCAGCGATGCCAGTCCCTTCGTCAGACTTGGGATGTCGACCGGGCTGGACGAGGAGGAGTCAGACAGGTCGGATTTCCATCCAGAGGGGGAGAAAACAAGTCCGGTGTTCGAGAAGAGCGATCTTTTGGAAGAACATAGGGATACGATGCGGAATGGACTTGGGCTGGGGAAGGCGAGGAGTTGATCGATGAACTCGCTACCCACCAAGCCAACGCCGATAACTGCGATGTTGATGGTCTTCTGAGTGGAGGAGACGCTGGACATTTTGCGATAGGATTTTACTGGATCTGTATGAATACAATAATCAAGATCTCTTGTGACAGGAGGACCTAGTAATAAAGATGGCGGAAAATTGCGATATCGATGGAGCACTCGACGGCATGGATGAATTTGTCGTAAAGGACGTGAAAACTGTCGCGAGTGACTCTGGAACATAGCATACAGTCATCACGAGTTGTTCTTAAAAATTGGACTGGTCTTTATCAATAAATACGACTGATGAAAGCAATATCATAACTTTGTCGCGATTAGATCACTCAACTTATCAGTCTCACTCAAGAGTTTGCACAGAAGCATAAAACAGACTCAATTCTTCTATTGAGAACTAAAGGGACACTAAGGAATGTACGTCGGTGGGAATATAAAGAGCGTGGTGTTTGATACTGTAAGAGGGCAACTTGCACGGACACAGGAAAGTGGGAGGAATGGGAAAGGTACGTAAAAAGTGAGCAAAACACTCGTTCGAAAAGGTAAAAGGGGTGCGGAGGGAGGATGTGCCCGGCAATGAGAGAGAAGGTAGGAAGGTGGGGGTATGCGTGTACGGTTTGAAAGTAGGAACAGAATAACTAGACAGAAAAAAACCGTCAACAAACAATCCAAACATGCGTTCGAAATGGTGCTCACCTGGACCAACATATTACAACGGAAGATCATGTCGCATCATGAACAAAAGAAAGTAGAATGAAAAAAGGTCGGATTGTCGGGATGGCAGGAAGTGATAGGAGAGGGATTTATGAACGGTGCCAAAAGGCAAAAAGAAAAAGGTAATAGACAACCTCATTTCCAGAAAGAAAAAGAAAAAAAAAGAAAAGTAAGCATAAAGGGTAACCTCCAGTCTGCGTCTGGGATCCAACGCCGACCTTCGACTATGACACATAGGCAAGATGGACGAAGGGATGGGGGTTAGGGAATAATGCCGAGATGCGATGCGACGAGAAAGTCCGAGAAGTGGGCCACGATATTGATACACTAGTGAAAAGAAGCAAAATATGGGAGAGGGGAGAGAGGGAAGAGAAGAAGATTGAAGACCGTAGGGCACAGGAGAAAAAAAGAATCACCAAAACCCAAGGCAGACAAGAAAGGGACAATGGAAGTAAATCGTGGAAGGGCCGAAACCGAAGTTGAAGAAATTTACACGATTAATAGATAGTGCTAGCACCCCTTGAAAGGAGACTAAAAAAAAAGGAAGGGAGGCACTACAAAAATATAATAGTTGAATCTTGAAGAAAAAGAAAAGAGTAGAGGACGGGGAAGAAAAGGAAAGGGTAATCGATTGCACAGAGTCCCAAGATCCAAGAACAGGAGGCAGGAAAAATAAACCCCATCGTCTAATCGATCTGGTGGGCGGGGTCGAGATATAAATAAGCAGGGAGGCCGTTTGATAGTGCGGCGCAGCAACCCTTGAGCAAGACAGACGAGGCGTCGTATACACGTATATTGGTGGCGAACCGACGAAGGCTGGTGTGGGGTGGATTTGGATTGGGTTTTCTTTTATCAATTTAGCTCGGAGATCGCCTTGTCGTCGTCTTTTTATACATACCCCACTTGATGAAGTGGGGTTATAGCGATAATAAAGAAATGCCGATGCGATGTTGCGAAAGCATGCAGATGAGATATGAGCCGGTGGTAGTGACACATTGAGAGTCGAGAAATAGAAAAAGGAAAACGACGAGGGAGGAGTGAAAATATATCGAGAATTTAATCGTATCGCCAGCCCGAGGTATGAATGTCGGAGCCGAGATGCGTCCCAGCAGAATTGTGGGAAATGTGAGCGTGAGGGTGTCCTAAACGTGTGACCTTGACCAAAAATAACGAGAACCAGCTGAGTATTGAAAACAGTCGAATAAGTGCGGAGCCAAAGTCTATGTGGATGGCAATAAGAGGAAATATAGAACAGGAGGAAGAACCAACAGCCCCCAAGAAAAAACCACAAGTATGATTCCATGCCGATGAAGACGTCGAATGGATAACGATATCGATAAAAGGAGTATAAAACATTTTTGTACGCGGCGTTGTTGGATGCGTCGATAGTGTGAAATGATTTATAGGGCACTTTTGACGACGCAAGGCGTTTATGTTCATTATGGGATCGACGCCCCCGACGGCGTGACGGGGAGAATAATATACCGGTGAAAATAAGGCTTGGGAATGTAATCTAGGGGCTGCTCGCCCATCCGAATAGTCTAGGCTAACGAGTTCATTAGAATCAAACACAGAATAAATGCATCAAGTGTCTACATACCTCTACACTTTGCGAAATAATGGGTGAAGGGGTTGCCTAAAAGGCAGGAGGAGGCAGCTCATCCGGACTAGGCGAGTTTTGGAACATTGAGCTCGCGAAGAAACCGGCTTTATCCTTGTTGGGACCTACGGATCCGTCTCGCTTCGGGAGTAAGCCAAACAACATCTTTAATTCCTCCGATGCATCCGAGGAAGAGGACGAAAAGTCCTCGTCAAAGGACATGTCGAACACACCCTCACTGGGCGCTCGTTGGTGACGGCGTGCTACAGGACTTGGAGTAGCACGGAACGGGAACCCAAAAGATTTAAACAGGGGGGCGGTTCGTGGGCCATCGTCAAAACTTGACGCTGGCCAAGGTGCATTATACCTAACCGTGCGTTCACGGGTAGGGGTGGAGGGAGGAGAACGGTCATCCACGTCGGTCATATCGTCGCAAATTGGAAATACAGCATTAAAATTGGCTGAGGTACGTCTCATACCTGGTCGAGAAAGTACGTTCGAGTTGATGGGGGCAGACCGGGAAACATTATGACCGGTCTTTTGGCCGACGCGAGGCACGGGAATAGCCTTGGAGGATGGAGTTGGGGTCGCAGGAACTTGAGGGACAAGGTGTCGTCGTCGAGCCAACTTACCAGAGGGATAAGATGACAAGATGGGAGCCGTGTTTGTGCTGGCTCGCTTAGATGGCGGGGGCACCACTGATGGACGTGCATTGTCCGAATCGGAATCGGAGCTTACTAAAAAAGGGTCAAAAGAATTGGAAGCAGGGTTGCGTTTGGGAGGCTGAAGAGTTTGAATAGATGAAGGATCGATAGCCTCTGCCTGCGAGGTAGAAATGGGGGAAGGTTGTCGAACATTGTTACGCCTCGCATGCGCATGAGTGGAGGATTGGGAGGCACTCCTGAGCGATACATGTATATTTTAACGAAACGAATATATATGCATTTCAGCAAGCGGTTTACCTTCTGGTTGTCTTATCTTTAGGAGTCTTGGACTGACGGCCGCGTGCTTGTTTCTCTGGGGTAGGAGTCGCAGATGGCGACTGTGTCTTCGCACCCGAAGGAGCAGCATTCTCTGAGGCCCGCTTTGGGGAAACGGGTTTGATGGAGTGTGAGGTTGAAGTCGGCTCTGCCTGAGCGGGCCTTGGCGAGCGATGTTGGGGTGTGGCTGGCTTTGGCTTAGGAGAGCGAACTTGCTTCTGAGGCTGTTGCTGGTGAAGCTGGCGGGGTGGGGTTGGACGGAGGGGCTTTGAGAGAGACAATATGCCAGGAGTTCTGGTTGGTTGTACGACGACAGCGGGGGGGGCTGAAGGATGACGACGGTGAGCAGAAGGAGGCGAAAAGGGGAGTTGAGGTGGTTTCTGAACGAGCATCATTGTGGGAGACAGAAACGGGGAGAAAGATGTTGGGGATGATGGCGACGCTGCGCAGCGACGACGACGGTGAGGGGAACGAGCAGGACAGGAGGAGATGTGAAAAATAAAAAAGAGAATATAAGCGTGGGATGACGGGCGATTTGTGTCCTTGATCTGGCCGGCAAAGATGGAGCCTTTTGTTCTCCGCCCACGGCACCGCCCGAGACATGGCAGTGGCGTAATGAATTTCCATTCTGGGCGTGCACTCGTGATCAGGCGGACACGTTCCCTCCTTCTCGAGCAGAACACAGCGCACTCGTACTCGTCGCCAGTAATACATGCACTCATACATCGCACCCAATAAATGCAATGGATATACTGACCTCCAGCACGCATATATGCAGCCCTTGTCTCCACCCTTCCGCCCCTCTGGTCTGATCCCTTATCTCGTCCACTCTCCGTCCTTTGCTTTCCTTCTCGCTTCTTTCGTGTATCCAGTGCAATGCAATTATAGAACTCTCATCTCTTGTTCGCGGCGCTTGGATCTCTCAATGCGCTCCGCTCACCCATTGTGCTCTCCCTTACAATAGCAACTAATGCCTCTCTGACCCTGCTTGTCTTCGCTTTGCCTTCTCTCGTCGCTACTCTTTGCTCTTGTCTTTCTCACAACGCATGTACCAAGCAACGTTGTCTTCATCTTCATCAAACATGTGTACCATAGCAGTGTACGCGTCAGCTCTACCCTATCATTTCCTTTCGTCTTCAATCTGATTCAAAGGGTCCACGCATTCATCTTACAATACACTAGTACAGGTCCTAGGCTTATCGCTACTCCAACTCTCCCACCTCCGTCGCTTCTTCTCCCCACTGTCCATTCTAGGCAATTTCTCTTATCTTCCCTGCAAAGAACTCCTTTCCTTCTGATCATCCCCAACCCAGAATAGTCTATACACAGCAGCTATCCCCCATTTCCACGCCTCTGCCGCGAGTTCCTAAGAACCTTGTTCTTTTTATTAGATCTGCGTGCATCACCTGTTGATAGGAGTGGAGTACCTTACCGTAACTCTACCGTAAGTCGCCTTGGTATTGTCACGAGACTCTTTTTTATTAATCCATTTGCTTTTTCAAGCGTTTATCTTGTCTCGTATCTCAATCTCCCTTCATTACCCCAATTTGGTCCCAAGCACGACTACACGCCTCCAGGCAAAAAACCGACCTGGCAACCCTTCAAACTCCAACTCCTCGATTAACTATGCGTTACTCCAATTCAGTCCCTTTGCACATATTCTCCATTAAGCAGTCACTCTTGACAGCAAGTTACCTTGTTCATCCTAATGACACCTGGTATTAATCTAGGATTCCTGTAAATGTCGTTGTCAACGTCGCAAAATTTAAACAACGATGAGAATCTCGAAGCGTATCAGTCTACCGCTCTAGACACCTTATTCCGCTCTCCCTCGGGATGTAGACCCATATTGTCCGACTCGAGAACCTTCTCGAATCCACATCACGGAGTAGCATGCACCACAGCTCCGTCTCGTCTGGAGGGATAGCCCCCAGTGGCAGTCCAGTGCTAATCCCAAGCTCGCGGCCCTGGCCAAACAACGTAGCGCTCGAACTCACCACGCGCTGGCGCCAATCCCACCCGTGTACTGCCCACACCGCATTCTCCGCGAGGAAAGAATTTACAAAAAGCTATCAAAAGCACGCAACGAGGCCCTCGTGCCCAAAACTCAAGTCCAATTTACATGTACTCAAGCACCGGATGAAGGCATTCAACTTACCCTATTCGCCAGGCTTCATTTAGGCCCTTTTGGCAGCATTTCCTGAAATCATAGCTTTTGAGTGCATCGCCATCGGGTCTGGCGCTCCGAGTGACAGCGACGACGATGGCAATGATGCTACTATTACTGTGTGTATTCGTATTCCCATACGGCCGAGACGTATCAATCATGATGCATATGCGGCTCATCAGCCGCGACGTGTTCGGTGAAGGCGTCTTTTTGGCGTCGTCCATCAAGATGGATCCCCCCTCGAAGCTATCGGTTTTTTAGGCATCGTGCATCAAGTGGGGAAAAAGGGACGTTGATTGCTGTGGCACTGGCAGCACTGGACCCAATGGGGTGGAAAATGACCTCGATAGTGTCATTTCTCAGGGACGTTTCGACTATATACGAGCTTGGATCGATTTCGACATGACTTCCTCCTGAAAATAATCCATTGTCCTTACCGCCCTACACATGGTCCAAATTCGAGTTTCAGCCGGTGAGCTCTGCGAGCAAATAAACACAAGAACCCACGTCCGAAGTGGTCGGAGCCCACTATCAACGCAGTCAACGCATGCATGCATTCCCATAGCTCCGAATCAACGTTTACCCAGCCCAAACCGCACTCCATTATCGCCGAAGGGAAGGACATCAACATCAACAAGAATAGAAAAGAATAGATCAAGGACAAGAAACAAATAACGGTCTTCCCTCGTTTCCCTTTCGCCATTCGCCGAACCGAGGGTTTAAGCAATACGAAGGAGCCTCGACGAGGGGCTATCAGTGCCGGTCTTGCGCGGGTCTAGACTGGGCTCTGGCTGCCTCGCCGTGAGCGCGATGTCGGATGGGAGCTGGATATCCACGAGGCCGGGATCTGTCAGTCGAATCATTGGAATCATCGGAATCATCTTTGATAGTCGACGATCTCATCGTATCGACATGACCCATTGCTGTACGCTCGCAGCTGCTTGCCTCCCCAAGATTTACCCGACGATTATCGACTGTCAACGTTCCCAAACGTTCCCAAAAAAGTGGTGTCAGGCAAGGCAGGCCAGGCACGGATGGGCTGTACTGCGTACTAGATGCTATCGCGTTTCGAGTGTGTGATTTCGTAGGTGAGAAGTAGGGATGTATGCTTGTTGTGGCGTGTCGCAGAAGCGTGGCTTATCGCACATGGGTCGGGCAACGTGGTCGATCCATCGAGTTGTGAGCGCCCTGTCGACATTTTTTTCTTTCCTTTTTCCTCCCCCGGCGTTCCCTCCTTCGAGCTCGTGTGCAGCCCGTTTCTAATCAGATAGATTCGACGATGGACCGCAAGAGAATCTGGGAAAGGCACGTGAAGAAGTCCGAGGGGGCGCTGCGGTTGGACGACTGGGATGTAGATCTCCAACGTTAGTATTTGTCCACCGTGAACAATTGGTAGTCATCATTGATCCTTGACATTCCATCGTAAACGAGTCTCTTCGCACCTGCGCTCTTGCTTCCCTTTGGGTGGGTGGTGTGACCTCTGAATGAGAATGAGATCCGTTGATGCAAAACTCTGGGAGTCCATGTAGGTCACAGTCTGCTACGTCGTTGTATGCAGAGAAATGTAGCCTGCATCGAGTCTGAGACACGATAACGATGGAACGAGGTGAAGACGCTTCACAGTGAGTTAAATGCTTGGAAGGCGAATGTTCAGCGTTCGGCGCTTCAGCTACAGAGGACCAAAATAAGTGGCAGGAATACTTTCAAGCAGATCTGTAGCAAGAGGAAACGATTGGTTTGAGCTTACCAACTTGAAGCAATCTGCCACTGAGCTTGCCACTTGCCACTTGAAGGTCTGCCAACTTAAGCCCCTATCTCATACGGGTTATCTGTATGGTGATGTAGTTTGCTATTGGCAATCGCCATCAGGAAGGAGCAGAGCTCGACCATTTTCGTGGTAGGTTTTTATTATTGATTTTGTTTTTTTTCACATATTACGACAAGTCTCAGAAGCTTCTTCGGAGAGAATGCAATGTTTGCTCCCCCCCCCCCCCCTTGTTGGGGAGATTGATGACGAGGGATTCTCCAGCATCAACGGATCTCAACACCCACTGGATCGTCGTTTCAAGTCTCCAGTCGACTATGCCCTTTACCGAGCCGCAGAGGGTTCTTCTAGTAGTCAAGACTTCGCAAACAGTGGAGGCCATGGTAGAACACCTACGAGATGCATGAAGGGACACTCACCGCTTATATCTGAAACCTAGAAGAACCGTTCCGGAGAAAGTTTTGAATAAGGTATGTAGTTGATGCATATGCATTCAATCATCCATCAGTCCATCGACATTGGGTTCTTGCGGATGCGGCCTTTATATGGCTTCACATAAGACCTACCGGGTGCGATATCTTCTCACGAGAATTCGATATTCATCCGACTTCCACTGGGGACGAGCCCTATATCACCTTCTCGGACGTGGAGAAGCAAGAAAACAATACACGGCCTTTTCGCGCTCTCCTCGCCATGGTACTTACGGCAGGGCTGGGTCCTGAAGTTGAATTACATGCTGATTCACAAGAACCACTTCCACCAATAAAAGAAGAAAACGAAGGGGGCACATTCCTCACTCGGATCTTTTCCGGGTGAGGATCAGAGCGGTAGTTACAGATGCACTGGAGAAGAACCCCCGGCTCCTCATGCAAGCAACCGGGGATGGCAGAACGTATACGGATGACTTATTGGTGAGCTGATGTTCCTTGTGATAGTTACCTCTGTTCTGATTGAAGTCGATTTTTGAAGATTGCCTGGTCCCGACATGAGGTGGGAATGCCTCGTTGGCATTCCTTTCATAATCTGTGGGCTATGCTAATCCGTGCTTGGTACCGGTACAATCGTATTGTCATTGCACCGCTTACTGGGCTCAGGCAGCACAGGGTTTGTGTACCAGGCGGCCCTTGGTGACGATGCGATCTGCAAGGATATCGATTTACGTTCATGTGCTGTGAGGATCGTCGTAAAGGGTACATACGAGGAGAAGAAAGGCTGCCTTGATCACCTGTGCATGGAATTTGAGGTCTATCGCAGGATCTCACAAGCAAAGAGAGACAGGCCACTAGCAGCAGTTATGACACCAAAATGCTACGGTTTATACGCATGCCATGCTTGCGCTAATTCTTGGCTATGAAGGAGAAGCATTCACATGCGAGACATAGGAATCATCATCACCCGCGGACAGGTAATACGGGTCCATCCTTAAATATTTATGTCTGATTAATGTTATATAGGTATCGATATTTGAGCTGTTATCTTGACTCCACAGAATCGGGATCGTACACTCGAACTTTGAGCCACGGAATGTCGTTCTCAGTGGCGCTGGAGTGCTCGAGATCATTGCCTTTTCGTAGGCGGGTTTTCACGACTCTTCAGGCGTCAGAGGGATAAGTCTCGTCTCTGAGTATTTATATAAGAAAGGGTCTGACTTGTGTCCCAGTTGCGAAAGGCTGATCGTAGTCATGAGTGTTCCGAGATCAAGTATATGCGGAAGGGATTGATCGGAAATCAACCCATCGCGTGCGGTGGATTATGACAAAGGCCCACTAATGGGAAGTTTGCGCAGGACAGCTTTGACATTGAAGTTGGCTTGTGTAAGGAGGGGTCATACGTGTATGCCACCTGCTGATCTTTTGACTTCCGATATGGTTCCGGAGAATATCCCATCTTTTAGAGTATTATTATCCGCCTGATTATTCAAGACAAACTTGCATTCAAGTTGAGTTGGTCTCTCATCGTCACTGTTCTAATCTCTAAACAAGCCAACCCTGCTTATTAGAAGTCTTTTTAGTTGCCGTACCTAGCGCCCTTATAGCACTTGCCCATCTACGTCACTACCACCCTCACTCACAAAGTTCTGACTTTCTTCGCTGCCAAGGACATCTCAGGCTCCGACCATCAATCCAGACGCGCACTACCTGACAACCCATTCCGACTTGGTAGCGACGTATATCCTTCACAGCAAGAGAGAGGCCCAGGCAACCGGGCCGCTACTGCTCAGACATCCGCGCTATTTGTGCGTAAAATGCATCAGGAAAAGTTACCAGGGGGCCTACCTCTTGTCTGCTTAGGCCGAGGACGGATGAGGCATTTTCTTTTCAGCAGTGATCCCCCTCTTCAGAAACTCCGGAACAAACAAGGAAATATACTTTTCGTGTCGTATTGAATGGCCTCGTGATCACTACTACGATACTCCTCGGTGGGATGATGACAACAACTTCGCTGCTATACACCATCACATACAATGCATTAGTTAACCCGCGAAATGCTGCCGCGAACATCCTTTGTTCGGAGATTGTGACTAGCTATGGGACTGTCTCCAGCAACTAGTATAAAGCACGCTCTTTGAGTCTGTCTTCAAGTTTCTTCGTCCTCCAAAGTCGTCCTCACACCTCCATACTCAGCAATGTTCGCCCAGCTTATTGCCCTCGTATCCGCTGCCAGTATCGTGAGCACCGTTTGTGCCCACGGTGTCATTTCAAGCCCGCCTCGCCGTCTGGTATGATCATCTCCTTCGAGCTCCGTTTTATTTTGTACTGTTCTTACTCACTCGTGGGTTGTTAACAGCCTGGACCCGCCTTTGAGGCAGCTTGCGGAAGTCAAATCTACAGTATTGTCTCTAGCGACCAGTATGTTTCAAAATTCATATATCCCATGGATGGTATAGTTAATTTGATTTTTACAGGTACGGCAACCAGCAACAGGAAGAGCAGAACATCAACTCTGAGACCACTGTAGGCGTCCTGTCCACAAAAAAAAAACTGAAATGCTTATATATTGACTTTTTATTCTAGTCGGCTTGCGAGCTCTACCTTTGCAAAGGTCTTGAGGTGAATATTCAATTGCCTTGAGCTTCCAAATACGTGTAGTAATTTATTTTATTTTTGCGGAAAACAGTACGCAGACAACACCAACAACGTCCAGCAATTTACTGCCAACCAGGTCGTCCCGATCCAGATCGATCTCCGCGCACCACACACCGGTGTTGCCGTAAGTCATCCTCATATAAGCTCTGCACGATCTTCCTTCTGACCCAGGCCTGTCGAAACAGAACGTCAGCGTCGTCGCGACCGCTTCCAACTCGTGCGCGACTTCCTGCTTAGCTCTATATTACCAAATGCTCATTGCGCTTATAGAGTCATCGCCGGTCCTTTGATCTCCTTCGACCCGGCCTATTCAACATCCACAGCTATCCCTGCCAACCAGACTTCGTTCTCGGTCACTATTCCTAACCTCAACGGTCAATGCGCGACTGCAGGAGAATGTGTCCTTCAATGGTGGTGGGATGCTAGGTCTATTGACCAGACGTGAGTTCTGGCCCCTCAATTTAAAGTCGAGTCAATCATAGCTGACTATGCGATGTCTTTTTCCCTTCTTTTTTATATAATAAAATAAAATAAAATAAAAACAGCTACATGAGCTGTGTCGACTTCACCCAGTGATCAAAAGTCAATTTATGCACAGTCGTCCGGTCACGGATTTATTGGATGTATTTCTTGTTATTTTGATACAATGGTTTCGCCTGTATAGGCCTTGTGAATATATTTGAAATGTTTTATGAGTGTATCAAGAGCTTCGGCTGTTAATGTAGAAGTCATGTTGACAGATTTGTGAATTGAGATTCCAACATAGTGTATGCAATAACTGGCAGAATAGCCCCTGTGCATAATAACGCCATAAGGATCTCCTTAAACCGAACGAATTCATACTGGTAATCGGATAATGTCAGGATCACTCTTCATCAATTGAAAAAATATCTGGAACGTTTCCACCAGCCAAAGTCCACGCATAATAGCACAGTACAAGTAGATATACAGTACCAGTATAAGACGACATGCAACGTATATCATTATCTCATTAACGACGTCTCTCGACCCCTCTCATCACACTATTGAAGTCTTCAAAGTAGTTCGAATAGTATGTACTGTAACAAATGAACCAATAATTAATTATCTACGTCGAAACAACTTCATTCAGTTGAGAGCGAGGAGCATCTTTCTCGGGTCTTCGATGTAGTCGCGCACTTTCACTAGATAGGTTATCAAAAGTAAGCCAGTGTTAATAAGACAGATATGGAAAGAAACGAACCTAAGAACGTGACTGCCTCCCGACCATCCAAAAGCCGATGATCATAAGTGAGAGCAACAACCATGATGGGTCTGATGACAATCTGCCCATTGACCACCACGGGCTTCTCCTTGATCGAATGCATACCTAGGCGCAGATGAGAATAAGAACCAATCGAACATTATTACTAGTCATAATACGAACCCAAAACGGCTGCTTGAGGCAGGTTAATTATAGGTGTTCCGTATAGCGATCCAAAGACGCCTCCGTTGGAGCTAAAGGCAAAAGTTAATTGATTGCCGAATCGCAGCAGCGAAAAGAACCAATCTCACATGGTGAAGGATCCACCAGCCATATCTTCAAGAGTGAGTTTACCATCTCTAGCCTATCGTCGCGAAGACGTTAATATAGCTTGTAGACTTCATGAAACATATTTACTTGCCTTCTTGCCGAGCGATGCAATCTCTTTCTCGATCTCGAGGAAGCCCATGCCTTCTGCATTACGCACAACGGGGGTGACCAACCCTTTTGGTGTAGCCACGGCGACACTGAGATCGACATAGTCACGGTAGATGATCTCATCACCCTCGATCGAAGCATTCGCAGCAGGGATCTCCTTGAGTGCTAATGTGCAGGCACGAGCGAATGCACTCATGAAACCTAGTTTGACGTCATGTTCTTTCAGTACCTCGTCCTTGTACTTTTTCCGCATTTCCATGAGAGAAGACATATCGATCTCGTTGAAGGTCGTTAGCGAAGCAGCCGCATTCTGAGACTCCTTTAGCCGCTCGGCGATGCGCAGACGCATACGGTTCATCTTGACCTAAAAAAACGGGGCAATTTCAGCACTAAATTCACTGAATGCCAATATGAAAGCCGTACCCTGGTCTCATTCCGGCTTCCAGGAGCTTTAGGAGCAGCAGCAGACGATGGTTTTGGCTTCTCAGCCGCGGTGCCTTTAGACGGTGGAATGTCTTTGCCCTTGGCCACATCCTTCTTCACCTCCTTGGGTCCTTCAGGGGGGATACCGCCGCTCAGCTTGTCCTTTCCGGAAGGTGGAGGATGCTCTGAAGGCTTCTTATCGACTTGTTGATCCTTTGGCTCTTCAGGGTCTTTCACTTTACTCTCTTCTGCGAGTTCCTTCGGCTCTTCGGAAGTTTCCTGCTCTTTTGGTGAAGGGCTGGAAGCTACCCGGTGTGATGTTATTGGGCAAGTCACAACTTCGGATCAAACGAAACTTACTTTGGCCACCTTCGCCGACCTCAATCCTGAATAAATCTTGGCCAACAACGACAGTGTCATCTTCCTTCGCCAAGAGCTCCACAATCTTGCCAGCTTTCGATGCATTTACCGTGACGTCAATCTATCAAGAGAGCATTTATAAGTCACCTAGTCTATACGACTATACCAGCCATATGGCAGGCCTAATTACGCGACAAACTGGGAGTTTGACGGTTGTGGAATAGTTATAACATACCTTATCGGTCTCAATAGTCGCGACTTCCTCGTCAACTTCAACGCTATCTCCAACTTGTTTTGACCACGATCTCAAAGTACCCTCAGAAATGGACTCTGCCATTTGTGGAACTTTGATGGTCTCAGCTGAATATTACATCATTGTAAAGGCAGAATTTCGCGTTAAATTCAGTACTGTTGAAATACGTCATGATACGAAGATACGAACCTTGCAAGAGATGCGTTGAATGAAATTGAGCGCATCTCATATGTGACTCCGCAGTCCTCCTGCAACATAACAGACACGTCAGTGAACAAATCCAACACTGCTGTGAACGTGGCCATAGACTACGCACCATCCTTTCGACATGACCAGGGCACCTGCACGTTGTACATGTTTCCCAGTGAAAAAAGCACGATTCCGCGCTACTGCGATGACCTGTTTTGAAAGCATTGTAGAAAAGTAAACCAATGTGGGTGTGACCAGCAGCTGGCAATGGTGCGTGCAACGGACACGTCTGAGGATGATATTGGAGTAAAATTGGGAGACGGGTGTGATGTATATAACAATGGACCCGCGCCACCGCTGGCCGGGGTTGTATTTGGGCTCATTTGCCCGTCCTCACCGAAAAAAGCCGAGCTCTCAGTTGACGACCAGCATCCTTAAAAAAACTGAATATTGGGATGAACCCTTTTCACTTTCACGCCAATGGGAACCTTTCCTGTCCAATGCGCTGGCATGAACAGCCAACGCTGATATGTCAAACCGTCACCATCTTTCCTTCTCAGGTATTCAAGTTCAAGCTGGCATCAAACGCGAGCTTATACGGTAGGAGACAAGGCGCTCTTCACGTCTGTTGCGCGGAGTCGCGTATATCCCGAGTCTACCCACTCGTCACCATCGCCTCGTCGTGACTACGGCCGAACACAACGTCTGGCATTTCTTATGAGGACGGGCCGTGGGCTACCTATCTCAGCTTTTAAAAGCACAGGCACCAACAAGGGTACTGCATACACGCACCGAGACGGTTCCCAGTATTGGTCATGCACCAGGTCGAGATAAACCTGAAATTTCTTCTATCCCTTGGACCCACAGAACCTGCCATCCACGAGGTTTTATCGGACAGGGGGTATTCCAACCATTTCTTCGCAATCATCCTTCTTTGGTCAACTTCGGAGCTCCATCTACCACTGGCAGTGCAAGTGAGGTCCGACATCAGCCGAGCAAGAAACTATTCAGAACTGCTCAGTAGTTCTGGCATGGTACTTTTCGCCAGATGAGCCTGCTCTGGCGTTCTCAGTTCCAGCTTAGAGGGTGAACGTGATGGTAAAAGCGACCAACCACCAATGCGCTCTGCTCCATGTTATCCTCTGTTCTACCTCGCTCAAAAGTCCCAAGCCTATATGAAGCTGATGTATTATGAGTGGTATATATATGTAAGTAAAGGCATGGATAAATACGCAAGTACCATGTATGAGTAATGTGTTGTCAAAGCATACGTAGCTGTCAAAGCATAGATAAGTCTTGTACTTACGGAAATATGGATACAAAGAGAAAACTTTCAACAACGCAGCAGCTGTACAAATATTACACAAAGCGTCAATTCAAAGCAGCGATATCCAAAAAAAAAACCATTAGATTCAGAATGAGAGTGCGACATGAACCGGAGGCGATCACGCTATATCTGGAGCTTCAGGAGGGACAAATGACACCGATCCTCCAAATTGAAATCCGTCTTCTTCCGTGGTAGGGCTTAGTGTCAGTGGCTGCGACGTGTATTCTCCATGGGGAAGGGAGCTATCTGTGCGGAAAACCATGTCAGCTAGTGTCATAGAGCGTGGTGTCGACGTGTAGGGCATAGGTTGTTCCACCAAAGGTAAGATGCCGCTGTCGCCTGGGCGGAATTCGCGACTGGATGTCCAAATTCTAACGGCACCATCGTGGCTTCCAGTCGCAAACATGAATGGGTTGTCGGCAGCGTGGTTCCAGGCTATACATGTTAGATCACCACCTAATGCTTGAGCTCGGACATGGTGGAGCAGAACAGCAGATTCTCGATCCCAGATGTGTATATCACCGGCTGTGAAAATATATCAATAACAATCTAGACTGGTTGATTATTTGGAGCACATACCCTTCCCAGCGCAGAGTACCAGCTGATCGTCCTTACCTCCGAAGTAGCTAGGACCAGCAAAGTCAACAGGCACATTTGGCATGTAGGTATGTCGTAGCGTGAGTCGGGCAGTCGTCACTGTATTATCCATTTGTCCTCTGATCATTTCTAATTTCCAAAGTTGTGGAGGAGCCTACTAAGACTTGAGTGACAATAGAAAACTCAAAGAAACGCCGACTGACCTTGTTCTCATAAGATACCAGCGCTACAAGGCCACTGTGAGCTAGCGTTATATGCCGCACATCGCTGAGCACAGGTGTTTGACTAAAATAGATATATCATCAACATTTATCCATCCCAAATTAAGATTATCACTCACTTCTCGACCTGCTTTGTTTCCATGTTATACACTGTAATTACATATGGTTAGAGCACCATCAACAACAATGACATAGACACCTACCTAGAAGCTGCTTCTCTACTCTGGATTTACTAGGTTGTAGTCCACTCGGAGAAGTTAACAGTGGTCCAACGCCAAGCAACCGTTGAGAGTCAGGGGTGACAGCGATATCATGAAACATCATCCTTTGAAATCCATAGACATCCAATACCTTGATCGCCGAAAAGAATTCTAGAAATCATAAACGAAGCACAAACGCTCACTCACTTTGCCATCGAGGTCCTATGGTAAATGTGAGTGAAAGATTTGGAATATAGAGATGGTAACTTACAAGCTTGATCACTTCACTTCCCTCGACAGACAGGAATGCTTCTTCAGATTTGCCTCAGTACTTAATCGAAAGCTCTATGCGAAGTCGAACGCACCTTCACCCCCAGGAAGCCAGGCTATAGACTGTACAGCGCGGTGACGGTCTATGGTCTTCTTACAAACTCCTTCCTGTGAAAGGTGGCGTGGATTTGAACAATTAATATATTCACATCAATAAAGAGTATATGCGCATTAACCCACCTCTGTCCAAACTTTGATACCACGATTGAGCTTTGTGAGTAGAAGGTGACCTGTAGGTGACCTACAATGAACGACAGTACTAAGCATACGCACAATTTGAGGATATAGTAGAAAATATACCAGGCTACTTGACTAACAAAGCCTTGGGCATGCGCAAGGGTACGATGAGAAGCGTGAGGATCCTATTGAGTATCAGCTACAGTAATCTAGACAAGCTGCGGGAAACTTACCCCGATACGGAATATGACAGACGTTCTGTCCCAGCTGAATCAAGCATTTAGTTTATGTTAGCCAAAGGAGACCCAATAATGTACTTGGACACAAAGCAAAAAGCCATACCTGGATGTTGCCAAGAATTTACCATTAGGTGAGAACTGTAGATGTCTAACAAGAGCCGTGTGAGCAACCAAGTCCTGTGTAGCTACTAAGCTCTTGAGTTTTGGGATCAAAGTAGCGACACGAGATCCACGCATTGACATGGAGGGTTCCAAAGAGGTCCGACCACGAGATATGTCAGATCCTTTTCCTGTTAACGTCGACGACATCGTCCGTTGGCGAGGCGCAAAAGGTCCCATGGGAGCGGAAGCTGCTTGTAACATGATGACGGACCGAATGGCATGTGTGAGACGATCCCTGGGGCTAGGAGGACATTCAGATGCCTGATCACTTTGCTCTGACCCCGGAGAACCAGGGCGTGAGCACACGTCAGGGGGCCCAAATGACCCAATATCATCATGGCTGGTTTCCCTCACAGGAGATAGCGGCTCGGGCGTACGAGAGATGGGCAAGATCGAGTTCCCCGTCAACTTCTCCTCTGCTTTCTCTGTACCTGGTGTCAGAAGGCTGGCTGTTAGTGAAGGCATTCTGCGAAGCGAGTGACCCGCCGCACGTAGGCGCCCGTTGCTCCATGAGAAGGCAGACTTCAGAACTACAACAATGCGAAGGTGAAAAAAGTGCGATGATGAGTCAGTTAAGACATCTGAAAGCCACTTTTGACCGCGGTGGTGAACGAAAATCCATTTTTCAGAAGCAAACCATGCCGATACGGCTGCGAGGCCGAATGAAGTAAACGCGGTGAACACTGTGGTGATAGTGGAGGTAACGCGCCCCTAAGAAATAATAACATTCAGTATGTGGGACATAACATTACAAATGGCAATACTGGAGCTACCTGATTCGAGGAATACGTGAACAGCACGAGCCCAGCGGAGAAGCAGGCCACGGACATCACAAGAAACACAAGAGGAGAGCGTTTAATCCATATCAGCACCCACCAAGGGACCCGATGACCAGGTGACCTACTGTGTGGAGTTCAACGGCAATCAAAAGAGCACAACATGACATACTTACTACATTGCTTGCTTCCAGGTAAGGCCAAGTAAACTGTTCACGGCAGCCGCTATGCTAAAAACCAGAGAGGAGAACCAAAACGCATTGACCGAGTCCGAGATCACATCACCAGTTTGGCTATACGAGAATTGAAGGGTAGTGGCCGTGACAGCAGAGAAGAATGTCGCAACAGTAGAGAGATTCAGTAAGTTAGAAGCCCCGTGCTTTTGTGCGAAGCGAATAGTAGGGACACCTGATTTTCAACGTTAAAATAGTTTGAGAAGTGTGTATGACGACGAACCAATCTCAATGAACATTGACATGGTACTGCTGATGCTATCAATATGTTCCCCCATTTCCGCGGTAAGATCGTGGATATACCGCTGTACAGCAGGATATTTGAATTGTCCTATAAGCCTTGAGTCAACACAATTAGTAACAAGACGGGGTTAACCGTACCTTTGTATGCTTGAAGACAAGATGCCCAATACTAAAAAAACAATTATATCTACGAGTATAGTCAAGTCTCTTCAACTCACCATTAGATCACCTTCAAAAGATCGTATGGAAGCATTGACAGCTTCATCTGTGAATTCTGGAAACTCGTTAAGGCAATTTAGAAACGTCATAACATCGGTCGCAAAGCTCTGGAGCTGCTCTGGGAAAAGTTCTGAATCCAAAGTATCATCCACGACGGGCCGTCCCACACCGGGCGGTGTCTTTTTGCGGCGAGCAGGTTTCTTTCGCCGATCCATGATATTCGGATTAACCAGAGATTCGCGAGGTTGACGTGAGACTTTACGAGGGAATAAATTCGCTGCATTTTCCCGAAATAAGAAGAGGATTTGAGCTAGGCGTTCCCGCAGACGGAATGCAGATGAGAGAATGCCGACTGAACTACCCAGTTGGCGAGATGCGTTGGCAAAATTCCTGAGCTATGGAACTTTAGGATATACCGAGCTGTATCTGAAAGCTACACTTACCTCTTTATCCAGATTGTTTACCTTCCTATTAGAAGTGAGGTAGTGGCAATAGGGCGAGATGAAACTGGCTTACTTCTGAAATCTGTTGAACGACTCTGCTCCAGCTACTTGCAGGTGCTCGTCGACGGTAGCTGGGAAGGTGCATTTGCTAAATCCTTGTTGTTAGGTGTCTCTAAAGACTATACACTCACGAACATCTCTATCATCCTCGAAACTTGGACTCTGGTTCAGATCTAAACACTGTGATTGAGCCAGAACAAGATATATGATGATAAGGACACCTGCCAGTGACATACCTCGACCGAGCACGTCGTCTTGACTTAACTCGTGCAAAGCATCAAGAAGACTGAGAAGAGTTTGCTTGCGCCTTGAGTCTAGCCTCGGGCTTTCGCTGTAAACTGGTGCCATAGTTTCTGCGAGAGTAGAGCCGAAATCGTTGAGGTGACTTGCAGCGAGGGGTCCGGTAGCTAGCGAGTATTTGAGAACGTTGCCCGGTTCAAGGAGCACAAGTTAGGACGCACCACGAAACATGGTCGGCTCCGTCTAGTTGCCGCACAGATGAAAGATCCTCCGAAGATACGAATCCCGTCCCGGTCGTTGTGGTTGATGGCAACCAAGAAGTTAGATGCGATGAGGAAGTGGTAAATATACGGTCTGTGGTAAAGCAGCAGAGAAACGTTGAGAACACACGCCAGATACTAAATACTTGTTGGGATAAAAGCTGTAGGCTCCCAGCCTGGACTGCATGCCGCTGGGTTTAGGCTGCGGGAAAGGCCAGGGTCCTGCTTCTCATTACTTCTTACTTCTTAACGTGGGCGGCAAAGTTGCCATAATGATGAGAGTGGTGATGAAAGTTGGGACAGAGCCTTGGCCGATGGGCATCGGCATGGAGGTATGATCATATCATATGTCAAGATACCCAAATACGAGGATCCAAATAAAAGCCACTCTGTACCTTTCACCATTTGCAGCCTCTCTTCTTACCAGCCTCACGTCTGAGCGTAGCCTGCCATTCGGTGATCGTATTCGGACGAGCCAAGCCGTCTGTGAAGCCAGTCCCATCCGAGCCACGTGCCCTTACATGCGAACGCTGTCAGGCCTTTTTTTGGTCTGTTTTCCTCAAGCGACGGCCCCGTAAAAATATTGCATCCAAATCCTGTCCTATGGCGACTCTGACCCGTCCCCAGCACTCACAACGCGACTCCAATACACTCAGAAACTCTGTTCCAGATCCTTTTCCATCACGCGCAGAAAGAGAGCGTTTTTTGCAGGACGACTTACTCGAGGAGCTCGCTCGAGAAACAGTCGAATATGAACTACACGAGGATCGTATTTCTCAAGTTGCAGAGTCGTCGCAGGCCGTCAGCTGTTCAAAGGATCGCACATCTTTGGTGAGCACCCTTGTTTCTCGCGCATATACCCAGCATACTCATTCACAAACACCCATCTAGCTGGATATCATGCCTTCGATCTCTTACGTTCAGAGATCTTGTCTATTGACCCTCAATAACCTGCTGTCCGGCTCCACAAATTGGCAGCCAATTGTTCCAGACCGCCGACATTCAATGCCGCCGCAGTCAATCTCCGTGTCTGCCGGCAGCCCTCCGCAGCCATCCTCTGCACTGCATACGCTAGTGATGAATCTACGAACAAGGGATGGGGAACACGCTATGGGAACCATCGAATCCATCGATGATGCAACGTTGTTCTGCGAACTTCGCGTGCGAGTAGAAGCTATAGCTCCCTCTTTGGATGAGTGCGATGCATATCTCGCTCAGCTGCTCGTCTCCCTCCTCTCTCACTTCAATCAATTGTCGCTTGTGTATTCCACATCAACAGCGAATCATGATATGGCAAATCTTTCCGGTCCAGCTTCCGTAGAAGTCAGGACTACTGCTGATTTACTCGATACTCTCGAGCGCCAACTCAGCGACTTTCAGGTTGAGCGACTATCAAAACCTGATGTGATTAGAGCCGGCTCGCCTCCCGTCCAGGTCGTAGAAACTGCCCTTCTTTGGTCAAAAATAGATGATGAACTGGAAACTGTCTTGTCGATGTGCAAGAACCGTACAAACAGCCTTCATCCGCTATCCGCGTTCGATCATCTCCCTCCTCAATACGATTACAGAGACTACGAGTTTGATACTCCTCCTGAGTACGATTCGGATGCCCGCGCATCTATGCATGTACCGGAGATAAAGGTTCCCTCGCAGTCGATCAGTCCAGTTGCGCCGAGCGAGAAGATGCGGCTGGACTTCGAGGCAGTGACTATGGCCATTGATCGACTATATATGGTTGCCCCGCAGCTACACAACCAACGGGTCGAGCTCAAAACAGCAAAAGTAGAACAGATGGAAAAAGCAAGGCGTGAAGGTAGCCGGTCTGCCCTCTTGAAAGGAAAGCAGAAGGGCCCGGATCTGACCGACTTGGAGGACATGCTGGATTTACTAGGCAAGGCTTCGGACCGTAGGTTGATAGATCAGTCGGTCATTCTAGATGGACCGATAAAGGTGAGACTGGAGAAGGCCCGTCAACAAGACCGAGAACAAGTAAGCTGGTTCTCGACATGTTGATTATCTAATATTTATAATTATGCCATAGCGCGACGCCTTCGTGGAGAAGCTTATGCAGCACTCAGAGTCAGGTCGATATCACACTCAGGACGCAGTGCTGCAAGTCCCAAAAGTTCGAGATTTGAATGGTCTTGTAAGCTTACCGGAGTTTATTCGGGAGTCCATGCCGCAAGAAGCAAGGGTACTCGGAGTGGACGCCATTGCACGATCGTCGTCGGAAGTTTCGTCGCAGGCTTTAGCAAATGAAGTTGCAGTTCGGAAGAAAGGATCACGCAACCGAAGCATGTCAGCACCATCTTTGTCCTGGCTTCGCCCATCCTCCAGATCAGGACATCCCGCAGATTCAAAAACCAAGAAGAGTCCTAGCCGACCAGGCTCATCTGGGAAAGGATCCTCGAGGCAAGGTGTGTGATACTTAGCTGATAAGTTGGTAATTTATGTCCTCGCTCATGAATCGATTTGTATAGCTGCTTTGGATATTTCTTACATTGCCGAACATCATGAAACACTGCAACACGTTCTGGTCTTCGTCTCGGTTGGGGGCCTGGCATCGAACACCGATCTCAGCGCAGAAGTGCTACCAACAGTAGAAAGTGGCACGGAAGGCGATCTACTTATCATAAGGAATGATGCGGTATCATCGCCTCCACTTACTCTCCCTGCGCGCATAGCTTCGGGTGTCCAAGATATTAAGCTGCGGAATGATTACTACGAGCTGAAGCTGAGCGTCGTTTCTACATCCCGGTCCCAATCCTACGACGACCGAACATCCGCCCCGCTCATGGATGCGACTCAGTTATCTTCTCTAAAGCCAACTAACTTTATTTGCACTTCCTGCTCTCTTCCACTCGTGCATTCATCTGCCATTGTAGAGTATAAGGATCTACCTTCAGAGCATTGGGAAGAATTAGTTGATGCCTGGATGTGCCATACTGATCAAACGCTACACGAGCAAATTACCAAACATGGTCGTGGATTCTGGCCAGAACAGGGACAAGCACTGGTTGGTGGGAGTTACGTTCTCTTCGAAGACACATCCGTAGTGAAAAGTACTATAACGACAACGGAACGACCCAAGGTAGGCACACACCTTTCCTATTTTCCTTTCGCTTCATTCTACCTCGGGCGACTAAGAAGACCGGCGTTGGGATTCTACCAACGGCGATCGTTTAAGTAATCGATACCCTCACTTTGTTGATATATTAAACCCCTTTGTTGGGTTTAGTAATGTCACAGACTGTTGTGGTGCGGTTACGATGCGAGAGCATTTCGGTTGATACAAAGCGCCCAATATCGACAACGTTTTACGTTGGTTTCCTCCAAGAAACAACTCTCGTGTTGCAGAGGTACACGCCTCGGGAGCTACCCTTGAGGGCACAATTTTAATTAATGTTTTCTCTCTTTCACGTGATTTCCGATTCCAACGCTTACATTGTGTCTGTCATTCAGAGAGCCGAAGATTGGCGTCTAGTTCGCTGCATGTGTGGTGCCATGGTTGGTCGATGCCAAGAACGACATGAAGATGGTGGGGTCATTACTATGTATCGCCTGCTGAAATATGCCATCCGACCTGTTAGTCCTACCGCTAAGTGAGTTTTTTCCGCTTGCATGTCTGGACTTTTGCTAATACCTTGATCAAAAAGACCACAAAGAGTACCACTATCTGCGTTCATCGTCGAGGATATGTCCGAATATGTTCAAGCTCATGCTACTTATCGATTTGTGATATCAGATGAGGAGGATGAGCGGCCAAGGCTTTTAGTGAGTTTCATTTTTCATGCTCCCGTCAGCCTAAGTAATCATATACCTTGGGTAGATGTGGCTATTCAAGCCGAGTATTCGGCTATCTTATATGTTACCTACTGAGTATTTCTTGAAAAAGAATGGGTCAATACATGCGGCCAAAGTTTTATACAAGGTCATTCGTCCATCTACGAAATCTACGGACTTGAAGGAGTAAGGAATACTTCTACCAACTGTTCTTCATATCATTTACTGATGCTTCTTGTGGTAGTTTGTTGAACAAATATCCTGGATTCCCTCAAGCAGAGTATCTGTTTTATCCCTTGGATATATGTCGTCGGTTAGCGGGCCTGCTACGAGAGAGCACACGCTCTTATCCGGAAAGTATGAGAACTATGACTGGGCTGGACGTAGGATGGTTACATCGTGCTTGAATACAACAACAGAGGTTTACTCCATTCTTCTTTATTACCTGATATCTTGGGCGTGCTGCTCATAATGACTGTCACAGCCATACAAACGGATTTTTTTTCTAGATCTTGCCAATCATCCTTTTACACACTATCTCATCGCCCATAATGTTATATTAGCATATGAATTTGAATGTTCGCCTGGGTTTTTTGTGCATAAAGAGTGATCAATTTAAACCGAAGAAACAAGAAATACAAAGTACGTCCAAGATGAAGAGAGCAGAACGACAGCAGCCCGAGCCAGCCGGGATCACGAAACAACCTCCTTTTCCTTCCCTTTCCGTGACGGCGGCGGGGCCAGCGCGAGGTTTGGCGAACTTGCCATTGCTGCAGATGTGTATGAAGCAAGGCGCCTTGTACCTTTGGCGGCAGATGGGGACGACAGTTGACCATAAGGACTGCGAGTAGGGCTACTTGGTACGGAGTTATTCGACCTTGGCCTTGTTGGCGATTCACCCTGGTTCGCCTCTGTAAGAAGAAACTCGACCCATAACCGAGAGAACGACTGGTCATATAAAATTATTAGGACGAGCATTAATGTATATGTTTGCTGACACGTTACCTCAGTCTCGTCCGTCTTCTCTAGGTCGCTGCCTGGGCTCTTTGTTGGAGAACCCACATTTGACGGACGCCCCCAGAAAGAAGTTGTGCCCGAGGGTTGTAGAGTAGTTCGCTGTAATCCTGCTTTCTCTCGCTCCGCATCGGACCAGGACAACACAGTTGATAATAGTGAGAGCATTTCGAAACGTTTGGGATCCGCCCGGGGGGTAGCGAGAAATGACAAGAGAACGTTGGTGACGAGACGTCTGTCAACATTAGTATCTGAAGAGTTCCGCCGCAGACGTCTCAAAGCTTCCATCAAGTGTTCATTCAGGATGACAGCTATGGTATACATGTTCATAACGTAAAACAATAGGGATGGTGAATAGTGCGAACCTTCATGACGTAGCTTTCCTATGAGTAGATTCTTCTCCTTAGTTTCTTTTTCTAGCTCTTCTATTCGTGAAGCGCTGCCAGAGTTTTCTTCCAGTTTAAGCTGCCAATGGATAAGCTTAACCTGATACTATAAAACGATACAGATAACACACTAACTTCAGCATCAAGTGCTCGACGCTTATACTCGGCAAGAGAAAGTGTGACTTCATCCAGCTGATCTTTGAAGTCTCTGACAGCTTGGTTCAACTCATGCTCCTTTGCTGCTGAAAGTGAGCTAATAATATATGCCGGAAGCAAAAACACCGTACCGGCTTGGAAATCTTCGAGCACAGACTGCAAGTTGTCTGACCTGATCCGTGCTTCCTCAAGTTCTATGGACTCTCGTTCTCTTGCTTCTCGTTCTAGTTCCATCTCACGCCCCAAGGTGTCTGCATTCAATTTCGCTTCGTCCGCTATTACCTTTTCTTGCATCGCCAGTCGCTCCCACTCGTCACGCTCTATGCGACACCGTTCTAGCTCACCCGTTGCCTCTCTAAGCTCACGCTCTCTCAACAAGCTTTCTTGCGCATTGTCATTAAGCACGCGGCTTCGCATAGAGTCCAAGTCTCGCGCGGTCCGTTCCGACTCTTCGTGAGAGGCAATCAACTCAGCCGTGAGTGTCTCGACCGTGGATGACAGGTCATTGTTCCGAGCAGATAGTTCGTTTACTTGCTGTTCCCTCCTATCAAGTTCTTCCTGAGACAGCCTTCTCAGAGACCTGGACATCAAATTAAAAGGTTAAGACGTACAGCATCTTGCTTTAACTTATTGCCGAGCGATGTCCGCATGGTAGTCAACTTGGCCAGTAAGTTGTGATACTGGGCTGAGAGCTTCTCCTTTTCATCTTTTTCTCGTCGTAGCTCTTGTTGTAATCTTTGTATTGGATCGAGGGTATCGTCTTCGCTGTGTGTGACTCCATTGGTAGATCCATTAAGTGCAACCGGCGGGGATGAATTCGAGGTGCTGCGGTCGCTGTCTAAAGACACTCGGCCATCAGTACTGGCTGTTTGGGCCAATGGTGGAGAAAAGGGTCTGAAAGACCATTTGGCGTCGCTCCTTGGGAGGTTTTGAGTACTCATGAAACGAGATACTGGCAGAAACACTGGGACGAGGACAGAGAACAGAGCCGCTGTAGGCTCGGAGCGATGGACGAACGGCCCAATTTAGTGAACACTGGTACTTCCTGAAATGGAAGCCACGTGCTCTCAATATCGGGTGGCTGAAACGAAAAAGTTGGCTGCACACCTTTTGCAGTTTCAGACCACTCCGAGTCACTCCTTGTTCCTCTATCCTGTATTTTAGTTCAGCCTTCCCAGTGCAGTGCTTTCCTAACCATATATTCCTGAACTTTGGCATAACCTATCCGTTGTACTGCCAGCAAACGAGTTGCAAGTGTACTTATACCCATAAGGATACTTGCAGACTGGTGACTGGCTTCTACTTGTATACCATGACTGTAGCTTTACTCCAGCTCCCGCTCGAGTTGTTATGCCATGCCTTGATATTCTTGCCCTCTCGCGATATCTTGCGTGTATCTGTGGTGAGCTTTCTGATTCCCGTTTCTTTATTGACGCCATAATACCGAGACCCCGCAGACATGTAAATACTTCAAGGCCGCTGTCGACAACTCCCCACGCCTACAGTATATCCTAGACCTCGCTTTTTATCAAATGGTCTCAGCAAAATCTTTGGAGTCTGGATCCTTCATATCGACGCGCAGCAACCTTCTGCGGGGCCGCGAACATGCGTGGAAGCACATGAAGTATAAGAAGAAGTGCACTCTTCCAATACCTCAAACAGGCCATGTTTACGAATTCGCTGGTGGGATCTACGGAAATGCAACTGGTAGCTTGATCCATTTTGTGAAACTTCCCACTGCAGAGAATATGCAATCTATGCGTGGCTGGACCCATCCCACCACATCGTGGATACTGGTTGATTTTACATTCTCTCCAGCTGACGATCTCCTCGTCGTTGTGGCACACCCAGAGTCAGAGTGAGTTTCCCTCCCCATCCGCCTGAACATCTCATTGTTATGGAATAGGGAAGCGCATGCGTATGATATCCATCTGAGAACTTTATCGACAAACGAAGCCCATCCTCGTGCTGCATCGTCGACGCTGCACTCCATCAACAGGTCACTAATCTCCCATGAATTCTCCGAGCCAGCGAGTGCTATAAAGGTTCAAGTCGTTGGAGACTTCGTCGCCCTCCTTTGTCGAGATGTATTGCTCCCTACTTACGAGCTTGGTGCTTCTCTACAAATTTGGAATTGGACGGAAAAACGGGAAACAAAAGTAATTCATTGTCTACTTATTTTGCAAATATCTCATTCCACTTCAGATTACAAAAACGTTTCTAGATGGCATCGATGACTTTTCCTTCCTTTCGAACAACGCATTCCTTGTTCTCACTGTCATTGGAATAATCGAACTGTATACCTTTCCTGAAGATCTTTCAGGGCCTCCTAAATGTACCGGGAGATATGCGCTACCCGAACTGAAGCAGGAGTACATTTACTCATGCACTTTCATGAGCGGTAATCCTACGCCAGGATCTGGGGTTCCTTGCTCCGGAGGCGGCCAACTCGAAGATGGTCAGCTGTTCCAACCTGACCCCGATAAACAACTTCTCGTCTTTTTTGTCTCCATCATCTCCCAATCTGACATGGAAGAAGCCCAGAGCTTCATCTTTTTCGTCGACCTCGTACATTTTTTCCAGCAAAATACTGTGACTAAAATCCTGCTGGCCGACCCTGAGCTGGAAAATATGCCTGTCCCGTGGTCAGTCTGGGGTCTCGAGCACACGCGTTGGTTCCCCGAGAGCGAGGCAACGGACTGGCAACACGCTCTTTATGGGTACAAAGCCGTTGAAACGATCAACTGCGATCCGACGAATCAGCTCTCGCAGGAGCCCCGAAGGTTACGAATTCGGGATTTTAACCCAAATGTTCTGAAGGATAATCAAAGAGAAAATAATAGTGGTTGGAAGGGGCACATAGTGACGGGTTCGCTCGTGGATGGAACCAATTTGCCCTTTGCGGAGCCTCTAGGTGCCGGTCTACCTTACAGGGAGATTGTTAGTGAGGAAAAATTTAACGTTACCGAAGTAATGATGGATGATTGTAGGATTCTGTTGTTGAAGGTAAGTTCATATGACCTTTATCGATTTCCTCGGCACTTACATTGCGATCACATTGTTCCCGATTTCAGCGCGAGGCAGGGGGAGAGCTCAAGAGTATAGACGTTCTGATGATGTAGTAAGGAGGAAATACAATGAATTGGGTCTGTGTTAAAAGATAGCGCTGTAGCCATAAATACTCTACATGAGAAAAACAAGATGAAATCCACACTAATACAAATCTGTTGTAAGAAAGCCGGCCCTTCATAGCTTCGTGGAGCAATAAAGATCACTCAGCATCTTGAAGTATCTATCTGTGTATGACGATAGGTCAGCTTTATAGAGAGAAGTACTGGGGATCTCATACAAGCAAGTGGAACTCGTTCGCCCATTCTGTTTAGTGCAATTCTGTAACAGACATAATTATGAGCTGGGGGACTACGATCAAAAAAATTACGAACAATACAAATTCAAGCTCTGTTTGAAGGTTTCCAGATTGCTCTGCACTCTTGGCATCCAGTGCTGCCTTGTAAAAACGCGCCAACACACGGCCAGCGAGGAACCAACAAAACTACAGCATGTAGAGCACGTTCACTCCTTAGTAACTCGTAATATAGGGATAGGGTCAACTTCATGACTAACCGGACAAAAGTAATCCAAAAGACCCATATCGTAGTTCGTTGACCATGCACCATAAAGGAGGTCGAGAATTCCCCGGGCGGCTATTAGAATTTTTAAGGCAGAAGTACAACCGGCATGTTCGACCTCAGCATGTGGGTCGTGGAGAAGAATCATAGAACTAAGAATCATGAGGTTTAATACGGAACAGCTGTATGATCTAAACGTACACATGGGGAACAAGAGACGTTGTGTATAGCAGTGAGTCCACGCCGCCATTCATGAAAGGGTCTTTTAAATGAGATGGAATCGATGCTTTAAACACGGCAATGAGTTCGTCAAGCTCCATGAACCCAGGTGCGGTACGGGCATCAAGGTTATTGAACATGGAATCTCTCGAATAACCATGCGTAGGAGTTGCAGCAATATCACCACAATGATGCCTGGATCGAAATCTGTGGTTAAAATTCTTGACACGCGATAACAACATTGTGCTCTTGATGTACAGAACGAAGGAGTCGGTTTGGTCTGGAGGATGAAGAATTAGCATTTCTTTGTCGTGTGACCACTGTCGGTCTTCTGGGGCTATGAGCGCCTAATCGACATCAATGAAAGATATGCGCGCCCCTGGAGTACAATTCAACTTACTCCTGTTTCAAAGTTATCTCCCCGAACTGGAAGTAGCTGAGAAATATCTTGATCGTCAAGACTAAGAGCCCAACCTGTCCCGGATCCATGTTGACGATCTATAGCGTAAGCTAACCAGAACGTATTCCGCCTCATCTCATCTTCCACGACATCGCGAGCAGGTGGTACTATTGATAATGACCGCAAAGTTTTCGATATGGATTGGAATGGAGGGCAGACATTTAATCCCAAGGGTACTGCAGTCCGCATAGAGTGCCCGGACCCGGTAAAAAGCTGCAAAAAAGATTGGTTGGAGTAGGTGATACCAGATCAAAAAATAGCAAGTAGCAACCTCAACCCATCTGCCAAAAACGCACATCAGTCAAATTTCGAGCTGAAATACGCAATCTCTCACTTAGAGTGACACCAGTAATACCATGTCAAAATAACATAGGCTTATCGGTTAAGCTTCAGTTAAATGTTTGTATACAAGAAAACAAATATCTACCTTGTAGGCATTGCATAAGATTGTGGCCCATGACCATGTATTCGTCAGCATATCTCTTGGCGTATCGTGCATGCTGCTCTGTAAATGACATGTGTTGATCGTCGTCACCAAAACAATTTTGAAGAAAAATCTCGTCTTGGGATTGAAGCTTGACTTTGTCAGCCTGACAATAGACATAGGATGGCACGTACCTGGGTGAAAGGACTTGGTAAATTGGGGTGAGGTAACAGCTGCCGTATAAATACCACTGACAGCACAGATGGCATGGAGTACGGGAGAAATCGGGAATTTAGGATGATCAGGTGGTAATGACAGAGCCGTCATAAATGTTGGTACATGGAACAGACGAGAAGCTAGTGGGTGACACGCAAAGAAAGTTTCGACGCTGACGGCAAGTCATTGGGAAGTATCAACTTTCCATAGGATGGAATTAGGACTCACAGATGCCGTAACAGGTCAGGTCGAGGAAGGTGAGGTGGCCAGTGAGGCCAGTAAACGTCTGATCAATATGGCTTTGATTAGACCATGAAGGAGACCTTTACTTTTATGATTGGTTACGGGACCGCTCGTACCTTGTTGGGGAAGTATTGGAGGGATTGTTAATGCTAAATCTTGCATCAACGAGTCGGACTGAAATATGCTGGGATCCAAGATATCGTCCGGAGACGTCAGTGCTTGCACTGAACTGAAGGCAGTGAGCGGGTCAAGCAACCCAAAATCATTTGTGCTGTGGGATTGCAATGAGTCGCTGGGACTATCGCTGGTGCTCTGTTCACGTGATATTATGTCCCCGCCCTTTTGTTTTAAGAGAGATTCCAATTCCACTACGCAATAACAACGTAAGCATAAGGAGATGAATCGTTTAATGCGATATGAGAACACACAGATACGGCTCTCTAATTTCTCATACTTATTCTTAGGGATCTCCGTACTTGACGCATTTGTGTCGGGAGCTATTGGGTCTCAAATAAATACCTTACCATGCTGTCGCAAATATATAGCTCACCTTCGTCATAAGTACAATCTGGGTGAGGTGGTAATTCAAGTCCTGCGGGGGCGTGTGCAGCAGCATGAGAGTGTGAACGAACACATGTCGAACAAGGTCGTTTCGCATCACTGCCGAACGAGAGATAGGTTAAGAGAGCTCTTAGCTATACAGCATGAGACAGTACCATTTCTTCAAATTGATCAGGTCATAATTTAGTACCAGCGCATGCAATAAAAGCAAAGTAACTTACCAACTTGCGTCTCCTACACTGATGACAAGCCTTAGTGCGGAAGGATATTAGATATATCGCAGGGTTAGACTAGAAAGTGGCCTCAACTTGGTTCCTCTTTAAAACATGCTGTTGGCTCAAGCTTAAGCCTCCGTTGATTTTCACGGGACGTGAGTTATTAGGAGCAGTGATGCTCGGAGATTTTGAACTGGCCGCTTTGGGCATGACTGGTATGCTAATAGATACCGTCTGCAGCACCTGGTTTGAAGGAGGTTATGATAAGAAACAAGAGGCGATCACACTGTCAGTCAGTGGTTAGTGTTACTCTGATTGGCGCTGACGGCTAATGTCGTTATAAACACCGGTGCAAGCCCTGGTAATTACTTAAGAAATCTATAAATCCGTCATCCACGGACGCTGAGCTCGACTTCAGTAGCCACTTTTGCGTCATTTCACTAAGACTGCTTTGGCTGAAGTGTAAAGCTGATAGCATAGATTAGACAGAATATAGGCTCCAAAAGTACAACTGCGATACAAAGGATACAAAAATAAATAAATGCTACAAAATAGTTTACACTTCTTGACTTTCGAGACTGTGCTTCTTCGATTTAGCGGGAAGGAGCTGGATACTCCAATGTCAAACACAGAAAGAGAAAGAAAGTAGAGCAAACTGACCGCAGGGTTGATAAATGGCACCACACCTCCCTCTGATATTATAACATCACCGAGGAGCTTACTGAGTCTGCGAGATAAGAACCAATTAGTATAAGTCGACATAGACAGACTAGTGAGAACGCACTCCTCATCATTTCGAATAGCGAGTTGTAAGTGACGTGGGTTGATACGACGCTTCTTGTTATCTCTAGCAGCATTTCCGGCCAACTCAAGAATCTCAGCGGCAAGGTACTCCAAAACTGCAGCAAGGTACACTATGCAGAAGCAAGGTAAGATAACTGCTTTGCATTCAAGGTAAAGCCAACACTTGCCAGGTGCACCCGACCCAACACGTTTGGTGTAATTTGACTTTCTCAGCATACGATGAATACGACTGACAGGGAACTGCAGGCCAGCTTTGGTAGAACGCGATACGTTCTTGACATCCTCGCCTCGGTTTACTTTTCCTCCTCCGATTTTGGATTTACCAGTAGCTTTTTTGGGAGGCATTTTTTATGAAAATGATATGAAATAGGTTTATGGATGAAGAATGCGGGGACAAGGGGAAACTCAATATTAGATATCTAAATGGCTTTTCATATTTATACGGTCATGCGCCGCCACAATCAACAAAGACGCGTCGTGACGCGCGATGACCAAACAAAGGTAAAGTCACGTGTTACTATATATAGGGGATGTATGTGGTCACTTGCGCCCGCCTTTATCTCTGCCTGTAACTACCATCACCACTGTTCTCTTTTCCCTTCCTGTTCATAGTTCTCCCTTATCTATAAACTTTTATTGCAATGGCACCCAAACCCTCTTCGACTGGTGGAAAAGCACCTGCTTCCACGGCCACCGCATCCAAGGCGCCCGCTAAGACTACGGAGGGATCTAAGGCTGCGAAGAAGACTTCAAAGACTGCAGCCACTGCAGCTGGTGGTGAAGAGAAGAAAAAGAGGAGAAAAGTTCGCAAGGAAACCTATTCATCTTACATTTACAAGGGTACGCTTAAAACCATCTGGCTCATGTTTGAACAGATTCTAATTTACTTTAATACTCAGTTCTTAAGCAAGTGCACCCCGATACTGGTATCTCCAACAAGGCTATGGCCATCCTTAACTCTTTTGTAAACGATATTTTTGAACGTATCGCTACCGAAGCCTCAAGTGCGTTTATTATTTCATCTAATCTTTACCGAATTTTCTCACACGTCTATAGAACTTGCTGCCTACTCGAAGAAGTCAACTATCTCATCACGCGAAATCCAAACATCTGTCCGTCTCATCTTGCCTGGAGAGCTTGCTAAGCATGCTATCTCAGAAGGTACTAAATCAGTGACCAAGGTATGTATTGCACGTACAAATCGTGATAAATGTGTATTGAGATTCCTTTCTAGTTTTCGAGCGCTGGGGCGAAGTAAACTGTTGTTTTGTCTTACATTGTATCCTTACTTGTTGTATCTTGGTATTCGTATATTTTTGAGATGTACTTTCTCTCTTATTTTAGCAAATCGATGATTGTCACCATTATATCATGACGTTCCAGAGCAGCAAATGTTGTTTGTCTGTCGTAATCTCTCTGTTTGAGCTGTTTGATGAAACGCTGTGTGAAATATCTGAACTTTGACCAGCGTAGGTGTATCCTGTCATACGAGTCGAAATAGGTTTATAGCCAATCTGGTGGAGGAGACGGTAATACGGGTATTGAACATTGAACATGAGACGAGCCGGCTGGGTAGATTTGGTTGACTTGTAATCTAAAGGCAGGTATAGTAGATGATGTATTCCTAAGGGGCAAGGCTGAGGACGAAGACTTTTATTCTGTGGCAAACAGTAATATTGCACATCCAGGTATGCATACAGGTATAAAACATCAGGGTAAATACAACGCCCACATCCCTCAACAGAGAGAATTAGATAGATAGATGATTGAACACACCCGGCGCGTCTACGATCAAGTGCAGGAGCGGGGATCGACTACGTTTTGGGAAGGGTACGTGTCTGGTGATATGATTAAAAGATGAAACAGAGAGATAAAATGACAATGACGGCGTAATCAGGCCAAAAGCGATGGATATATGTATGATTCCGGGGGAATTGTTGAAATGAAGCGATGACTAGACTTTTTTTAAAAATCGACTGCAGCTTGAGATGGAGAGGTAATGCAAAACCGAGTAAGCCAGACCTGGATGAGAAAAGACACCATGCTCCGAACCGAATGCTCCAGGAGAAAAAAGAAACCGAAATCGAAGCCAAACAAATGTGAAAATTTGAACACGGCGCCAGAGCCCCTAATTCCAGATAAGAAAAAAAAGCTCCACTGTTCACCACTTTACAACCCATCAACGGCGATCCCAAGCCCGACAGGTCTTGCTTCTTGCCCTTCTTGCCTCGTTCCATTGACACCCCCGTGGCGCGCAGGGTCCGACTCAGGACGATGCACAAGCGACCCGCGCTTCCCTGCGCTTCCACCCACACCACCAGCACTAATGGTCCGTGTGAGACCATGCAGGTGCGAATCTCCATCTACATGTGCACCACCCTTATCTTTCTCAGATCCTTCATTCGGAGTGAACCACATGGCTGGTGTAGACGAGCCCCCCGCTGCGGAAGCAGCGTCGTCCACAGGGGGCGCACTGCTCGCGCCCGTCTCAGCCGTCTTGGTCGTTCCCATACTTCCACTTCCGCTCGCACTAGTACTTCCACTGCCACTCTCTGCTTCCCTGCTGACACTTTTGCCAACTTTACTCCCCTCTTTCATAATCTCATTCGCAACATTCATCGGCGGAAAATAACCCATCTCTGGAACATCAGGAGGGGGGACGGGCGGGAAATATCCCACATTGCCCTGCCCTGTACCACCACTTCCATCTCCAGACGACCCAGAGCGGAAATACCCTTCGTCGTCGCCCCCGCTACCACCGCCTTCATTACCAGCACCTCCACCACCAAAGTACCCATCGTTGTGGATTGGCGCTCCCACTGTAGGATTTATGTATGGGTTAGGACCCCCAGGCCTGCCCCATAATGCTCCAGGCGTCATTGTCACGCCAGGAGAGAACATGTTCCCTGGTCCATGAGGGGTTTGAACAAACTGTGTATATACGTGTGGGTGTGAGTGGTGGGGATGGGCAAACGGAGAGTGGGGCTGTGCGTAAGGGGAGTGCGGGTGCGCGTAGGGAGAATGTGGGTGCGTGTATGGGTGTGGGTGATACGGTGAAAGCGGGTGAGCAGCGAAGGCGTACATCGGCGTAGTAGGAAGAGGGAGTGACATCCCTGGTCTAGATCCTTCTCGAGCACCATTTCTTTCACCGCCCTTCTTTACCTGTTGTTTCGCTTCCGTTGCCCCCTTCTCCATCTCTTTGGATGGCTGCTGCGCAGTCCGAGCCTGTTGTTGTTGTTGTTGTTGTTGTTGTTGTTGCTGCTGCTGTTGCTGTTGCTGTTGCTGCTGGTGCTGCATATGCTGATGTTGTTGCTGGGACATTTGTGATTGTGGCTGCAAGAAAGTAAACGGCGGCATCGATGGAGTAATAGGCGGGAGCCCATGCGGTGTCATCACACTCATGGCGTACGAAGGATGATGCATTGGGGTCATGGGATGGCCATTTCCGCCTTGAACTGCGTACCCTCCCTGCGTGGAGTAACCAGGATGGTGCATCGGGCTACTAGGATGTCCAAGTGGAGACATAGGCACATATCCAACGTTCATACCATGAGCGGGATGATACAAAGGCGACGTAGGGTGAGCCACATGCGGTGACATCGGTCCATGTACATGCACATGCGAAGGCATTGGGCCATGGCCATGTGGAGACAGAGGCTGTGGATATACTGGCAGAGAAAAGTTAGAAGGGGGAGGAAGCGATATAGGACCTGGATGAGCGGGATGATGGTGCTGCGATTGGGATTGGCTCTGAGCGGATTGTTGGGATTGCTGTCGTTGAGAGTGGGATGAATGTCGTTGTTTTTGAGAAGAATCGAGATGAGATTGTGGCCCTTGTGAACGTCCAGGTTGAATCGCTGAACCCTTTTGATCATCGCCTTGTGATCCATACGATGTCTGCCGCGACTGCGTCTGCGAACCATCATGTCCGGAAGGTGCCTGTCTCGCTTTCATATGCGTTAGTGTCGGTGACGATAAATTTCCATAAGACGGCACCGCATCCTTGTGCTCAGCAAGGTGATCCAGACCCACGGCTTCAGGACTACGGGGACTTTGAGTTTGACTCGTATTCGCGCTTGGCACAACACTTTGACTCGCGCTTTGGAGGACACTTCCGCCCACACTAACGCTCCCACCGAAACTACTCATACCAAAGCCTCTGCTAAACAAAGGGCCTGCGCCCTGGCCATTTGCACCAAACGATCGACTTCTTCCTCCATGCCCTTGTCCATGTATATCAGATGAGATGCGACCGAATGAGGACCCACTAATTTGGATATTGAATGATTCCCTCCTCCGACTTTGTCCTACATTTTCGTCTCGTCCCCCAATTGCATCGTCACGCATCCCAAGCGCACCTAACGCCGAGGTAATGTAATCTACATTTCCAAATGGCGAATTAGAGGATGGCTGACCTTGTCCTGACGACGAAGATAATGGAGCTTGTAACGACGGGGAAGGCACTTGAGCCTGCTTTAGTGACCCAGAACCTGCTCTTGATCCATGGGGCCGCTGTCCAAGTAAATCAAACGGAGATTCATGCGATAAGAAGGGCGACGAAGAGGACGATGCCGTTTGCGTTTGCTGTTGTTCTCGGTTGAATGGTGTCTGCTGATCAATGCCAAACGGTGAAGTAGACGATGGCTGTCGGGACGGAGCAGATGAATGTTGCAAAGACGAACTAACTGAGGGGTGTCGCGACGACGCAAATGAGGGATGCCTGGAAGATGTTGCCGAAGGGTGTCTGTAGGAAGCTAGGGCACTGTCTCGCTCGTATAAAGCTAATGAACTTTCGCGCTCGCGTTCGGCAGACACTTGATCTAGCAGATTAGCGATAAGGGCTGAAGAGTTAGGTTCGGTGACGTTAGTATCAATGCTGAGTGCGGCGGCACCTGTGGTATTGTTTGATAATATGGTATTAGTTTGATTTCCATTGATACTTGCATCCGGGAAAAGTGATGAATTAATCATTGTGGAGCGTTGCGAGGCTGACGTGGAGGACGAGGACCCCGCACGTGCATTTGAGTATGCAGATGGTGGAGCAGAATTGAGGAATGGTGAGTGCGACTGGGAGTGTATATGATGAAGTTGGCTTGGCGTGAACGAGTGCGACGAGTGTCCGTGGAGTAAGCCTATCGATGAATTAGGTGCAGCATGCACAGGGCGAGGGGAAGCAGTATTGGAAGCTGTTCCAGAGATAGGCACAGAGTTTGTACCCGAGAACGATCCCGCGCCTAAATATGAGTGGTTCCCTGACGACAAAAGTGCAGAACTTGCGTTCATTATTGAACCTGTCGTTGATCCAGGTAATGAAGAAGCAGACAAAGGTATAGAAGTCGGAACGAGGTGTGCAGATGCTGATGAACCTCCAGGCATTGGAGACGAAAACCCAGATACCGAAAGCGGCTGCGCTGAGTTGGAGAACTTGTCATAGTGAACTTTGAGGGGACGCCCATTGAATTCATATCTAGACGTGTAGGATAAAAAAAATGAGTATATGCGGCTATTTGCGACTACATGCGGAAAGATATCGACGTTTACGAAGAACAATGCGAGCGAAAACTATACACCGTTCACAGCAGTATACTTGAACACCCAAACAAGCTCGACAGGCCGCTAGTGAAGTGGAACAACCGGTAGATGCGTCTGATAGCACTAGCGGCGTGGGCAAAGGGGTACGGAAAATGGTCCCACTCACCCATTGAACATCCTCAAACCCCTCTCAGCACTTGCTTCATCGCCAAATTGAACGGTGCCAAAACCTCGTGAACGTCCATCTGCGCCAAGAGCAACGTCTGCGCGCAGCACTGAGCCGGCAGTTCGAAATAGGTCTTTGAGATCTTGCCATTGGATGTGAAAGGGAAGCTGTATTTTTCCTCTTCAGCAACGCGATGACAGGTGATCAGGCAATAATGATCAAGTGAGAAGGAATACTTACGTTCCCCACAAACAAATTCCGCCCCCCATTAACCGACCCGGAAGACGACCCAGGACGTTCGTAAAATGTATAGTCATCCAATTCCCCCACAGAAGAGAGAGCTATTCCATATGGATTTGAGAGAAATGGAGCTGAAGAAACGCCTGAGTTATATTGACTCGGGGGAACGCCTGAGCCGAAACCGCTCGACGAAACTACACCAGCAAGCGATGGAATAGATCCATTAGCCAACTGTAATTCGTACTCCAGTTCTGACCCGGCAGGAACAGCACCTCCCATTCCAGTGCCAACGCTCATACTGGAACCTGCACTGGATCCAAGTCTGTCTGGCCGTACCTCTAGTACGCGCGTCTGCCACGAGTATCCATTGAACATATCAATCGCTCGACCTGCATCTTCTGCAGAGGCGAGCAGGACGGTTCCGTATCCTCGTGAACGGTTATCGGGTCCAAGAGAAACATCTGCGCGGAGGACGGTACCAGCTTTGCGGAAAAGATCCTTTAGGTCCTGCCAGCGGACACGGTACGGAAGCTGTGAAGACATTTAGCGGGTGAAATGTGTATATGTTGTTAAGAAAGAGGAGAGAAAAGGGACGTACATTTCCTACAAATAATTGGGTACGAGTATCACGAAGAGGTCCTTGTCGGGAGTCGGGAGTCGGGCGAGAGGATGTGGCGAGTTGAATTACAGCTTCAATGTCATCATTAGTTGGTGGTGCTGGTGAAGTTGAAGAAGGGAAGAGCGAGCTATCCTGTGCCACAGTCAGAGGGTGAAGTGGTCAGACGAGGAGGGCTTACTCTGAAGAGCGAGGACATGCCCAGCTGTTCGTGATGGCGCAGCTACTACTGATATCAGCCCAGTGGTGTTGCTGGCTTGTCGTCGTTGTGGATTAAGTTGTCGCCGTCGTGGATGACGATGGGGGACGATGAGGAGAGTGTGCTAGCAATAAAGGGAATGGAAACGAGAGCAGCGGCTGTGGATCTGTTTGGCAGGTACACCTGTTCATTGACACGGATGCTCCACTCCACCACACCCACCAAAAAAAAATTAGGGTAGCGCCACTCTGCATCATACGTCATACCTGCCGTTAAGGGTAATATCCTTCTGCTGACGACATTCCTACAGAACCGAACCTGACCGTGGAAGTTTGTAGCGCCGCGATATCTCTCCCCTCATCGTCGCACACGACGAGCTCACTCTTCTTGGCGGGGTAAATCCATCGCAGACTGGCGTACCGCCAAGATTTTGGGGGTTCAGCCCACGCATGCTACTGGTTCTGCAGATTCTGATGAACTGGGGGAAGATCCTCATCTCGTCATCCAGCCATACAAGGTTACACGCTCGAACCAAACTTGTTCAGCTCCACAGCAATTTAGGGCATTCCGTCGAAAGAACTACGGATTGCAGTGCAACTTGCCACACCAAATTCATAGATCCGCAGCAAGACGATAGAAAATAGATGATAAATAAAATAACTCGTACACATATTATACATCTACAGACAAATACCACACCCCTCGTCCTCACCCAGCAACGTCCAGATAAGATAAGAAACTGAAGTGTCTACTTCGCTGCAGCGCTCGAGAACTGTAGATGTAAAAGCCAACATCAGCATCATGATCAGAAAATGAAAACATCTGCGTACCTTCGTCACACTCTTCGTTCCCTCCGAGATCGCATGTTTGGCGAGTTCACCAGGCAATATCAACCGCACGCTCGTTTGGATTTCGCGTGACGAGATCGTCGATTTTTTGGAGTAGGAAGCAAGTTCTACCGAGCAAGAATAAGCTTAAAGTTCATTCGAAACGGACAAAATCAGACATACTGGAGGCTTCAGTGGCAATTCGCTCGAAGATATCGTTCACGAATGAGTTAAGAATGGCCATCGCCTTGTTGGAAATACCAGTATCAGGGTGTACCTGTTTGAGAACTGCGAAATGATAAGTACAAAGTCAGAAACAAATAAGATATATGCGCACCTTTGTATATGTACGAGCTGTAAGTCTCCTTGCGGACTTTTCTTCTCTTCTTCTTCTCGCCGTCTGCGCCTGTAGCTCCACTCGAAGTTTTCTTCGCCTTGGAACCCTCAGTCGTCTTTGCAGGAGCCTTAGAGGCTGGGGCCTTGGAGGCGGTGGTGGAAGCTGGGGCTTTCGAGGCAGTTGAAGCGGGTTTGGGTGCCATTGCTAAAGAATTGATGTGATTGAGGGTACTGAGTTGTATGGATGGAAAATGGGTTTGAAGCTATCAGCGAGGACGGGTAATTGAAATCCGGGGCAAAATGCGAGCACGCACTATTTATCGTTTGGTCCGCCTGACTTTACATTTGTTTACGTGTCGCGCCTTTGTTGATCGCGCGAGACGCGTCGACGCGACTTTGTTGACCGTTGAACCTTATTTCATCCGCGCGGGCGGCGGGAGTATAAATAGTGGCGCACCTGATTTCCGCAAGGTCGAAACTTTCAAGTCCCCCCTACCTGTTCATTTTGTACGAACCGTACATATATCAATAACCCACTTGTTTTCGTCAATCGACATCAACTCTCAAATTCATAAAAAATGTCTGGAAAAGTTAGCGGCAAAGCCAAGTCTGGTGGAAAGGCTTCTACTGGGGACGCATCTTCCAAATCTCAATCGCGCTCGGCGAAAGCAGGTCTTCAGTTCCCTGTTGGTCGTGTGCATCGGTTGTTGAAGAAAGGGAACTATGCTCAGCGAGTTGGTGCCGGTGCACCTGGTGGGTTTAACTCATCATTTACTCCCATCTTGATACGATACTGATTAGTCTTTCAGTTTACCTCGCTGCCGTTTTGGAATATCTTGCTGCTGAGATTTTGGAGCTTGCTGGAAATGCAGCAAGAGATAACAAGAAGCAGAGAATTGTACCTAGACATTTGCAACTTGCCATTCGTAATGATGAAGAGTGCGTTTTACTTTCCGTCATCTGTGCCTTTAATACTTATTTTATTGCATCGCAGACTCAACAAACTTCTCGGCGATGTTGTCATTTCGCAAGGTGGTGTTGTACCATTTATCAACCCTGAGCTATTGCCATCAAAAACGTCGAAGGGAAAGAAGGACAGCCAAGAAGTATAATCTAATTGTCTCTTTGGTTGACCGTAGAGGGGGGTTAGTGGCCACATTCACATGTGGACCATTGGATGTTCATGTATTTTTCCATGTATTTTATAGTATTATTTTACTTATATTATTGTCTGCCTTTCGACTCCTGCACGATGTGAGTACTAAGTACTGAGTGATTGTGAGAACCGTATATTAGTGGCGGTGCTTTTCATTTTTGGCAAAGATAGTGTTTGTTCTACTCCACTCCATAAACAAAAAAATCTGAATGGAACGCAGACCCAAATACACCTGTAATCATCGACTGTCATCATTTTTGTTTATCCCTGGCGATAACTTGAGCTGATAGATCATCCTAGCTATATTCGTAGGGTCTGAATGTTTAGATACATTCTGAAACGGAAAACGCCACTGTCGCTCGCAACTGTTTTGACATCGAGTGAAGATTATCATCAAATTGTTTTCCCTATATGCCGAATCTGCTGTTCCGAACTAGAACTTGTTCGGACAACAGGAGGACATGCCAGTGCTAGTCTTTGTAGGCCGTCCAAAGAGCTCGAAGGAAGGCAGTCGTTCCTTCCTTCTCAACAATAAGGACGTGTTTAGTCATGCTAAGATAGCTTAGCAATTACTAGTAGGTGGTAAGCATTAATGATTTTCTATTACCTCTGACCCTCTCGGCATCGTGATGTATGACTCGAGGAATGCCAGGTAGTTCCCATTATTGAGACGGCATGCCCGCGATGGAGACTACTGAAATATGCAATGGAGGCGTCACCACCGAGCGGGGTTTCGTTGAAACAGATATGAAATGGTATGTTTTATAACTTCAGCTTATTCTTTAGGTTCCCCTGTCATCTTTGCTTCACATGATTCTTCTCACACCATTCCTGATGCGTAGCACCGAAGCCCTTAGTCTCGATGTATTGCCCGCATTCGCGGAAGATGATGCTAATGCATGATGAAGTTCAAGGCAAACTACTTCAAACATTCCAGTTGTGAGGCGCTAGAGCTTATCTGGACATCAACGTTGCACCGCAATCTATTTAAAAGATGCCTATCAGTCAGCTCTCTGGATATCCCTCAATGGACTCACTTACTTCTGTCGCTGCTAGGAACCAGAGTTCCATGATATTATACACTACCGGGCTAGTTGCGTTGTCGTTGTCGTATGCGCTCTATCGTCTCCTTGCATTACCATCACACCTTCGTCACCTTCCCTCCGTGCCTATATGGCCTATTGTCCTTAGCTATGCCCGTCAAGAGCCCGATGATGTTCGCATCAAGCGCCTCCTACTGCCTTATGCCAATAAACACTCGGAGGGCGTAGTTCTGGTGTGGGTATTTGGTCAATGGATGGTCCATATACTTGATCCCCAGGTATTGTTTTCCCCACTATCTATTGGCGTCTTTCTTATTCCTGTTTCAGCTTGCGTTTCAGGTGAATGCAAACCTTAGAGATTTTCCAAAGTATTTCCCACCGTGGGATCTCCTATTGCTCCGTTTTACTGGGAGAAAGAATATCGTGACGACCAACGGTGATGAATGGAGGAAAATCTCTACACTCATTCACGATGCCTTCACGATCCCAGTTCCTGTCGACGTTTTCACTTCCCTTGCAAAAAAGCTATTCCACGTCATCGAACAAACGACATCCACGAGTGGCGATGATCATAAAGTAAACTGGGCCGATCTTGCACAACGATATGCTTTAGATGCGATAGGCTACTCCGTAGCCGGCTACAATATCGATGCAATCAGTACCGAATCACAGCTTGCCAATGATTACAACACTTTCATGCGTCACACGGCCGATCCCCTCTACCTCGCGTTGCCCATCCTCGAGAAGATTATTCCACGTAAACATGTATTTGATTTGATGAACAATATCAAGGATAAACTCGCCGACATGCTACTCGCCAAGCGCTTAGATCCCGGACAGGATATTATGTCTTTTATGCTGAGAGACCCGACTTTGACCAAAGACGAATTGCGCGATAACATCTCGACCCTCTTTATTGCTGGGCATGTAAGTTTTTACAACTCTTTCTCTTTATTCGCTCTTCTCAATATGCCAGATAGGACACAACAGCTGGTGCTTTGTCTATGTTGATTTACTATCTTGCGGTCGACCAGATTTCCCAAAAGAGCGCTAGGGAAGAAGTCATACGCGTTCTCGGGCCTTCTGCTGACCCTTCGCTCCCCCTCCTGAGTGCAAACGCCCTACCCTATGTCAGTGCTTGTATCAAGGAGGCTCTTCGAAACAATACGCCCGTTTCTTACGCTGTTCCCCGTATTTCCGGGAAGGCCGTAAACCTCGGCAAATATTACATTCCTTCCGGCACTGCTGTCATTACGAACATCTATGGGGTACACCATAATGAGTCCGTGTGGAAGGACGCTAGTGTTTTCAGGCCAGAGCGGTTCTTGACAGGAGAAGACACTAACCAGGTCAAACATTCCTGGATCCCATTCAATGGCGGCCCGCGCCGGTGCCCAGCACAAAATTTTGCACAGTACGAGCTGCGCACACTGGCTTCGATGTTGTTGAGGGAGTACGAGTGGACTTTGCCCGAGGACTCTATTCACGCAAACGGGATAAAGAACGCATTTTCGCCGTTCGCGTTGACAGTGCCTCACGACCTAGATATCATCTTCAGAAAGCGTACGTGAGATCGTCTTTAACAAGACGTCAAAGACTCGGAGATTGTAGGATTATTCTTGTGTGTATTTCCACCATTATAAAGAATGATTACATGACTATATGCGTTTACGATAGCTGAAATTTGAAGGCGTGAAAGCTTCGATATCTTTCCTTGTAATATTTTGTATCAATTCTTCTCGACTCAACTGTTGACACTACTTCCTCGTGGTGTTCGTAGTGTACTCGAGTACAACAATATAATGGGATAAAGATAACCGCGGTCTTTATAATTCCGTCAGTCGTTGCGCGATGCCGTCCGATGCCGCACGGATTGTCTGAACCTTGCAGCATAGCCCTAGTATAGATGTCCAAACTTGAATATTACAAGCGAGCTCGAACGCCCCGTTACAAGGACATTGTTGTGATCTCCAGAAAGCTCGAGGGCTCTTATATCACAGCGAGCAGCATCATTCTGCTCCATATTACACGTCATCCTATATCCACTCACATCGCAATTGAACATGTACGAGGAGTTACGAGTATAGTGTCAAAGCCAAATGATTTCAAAGACCAGCGGGCCAGAATACATTGTGAGTAAGTGTTTAACAAGATTCTTCGGTGAATATGTTGACAAGTTCCATCATCGTTGCTATATTTGATCATTTTCAAGATTTTTCTTTTGACACCCTCGATTGCGAGCCGGGTTATATATGCGCGAAATTTTGATTTGGTTTTCTGTTTGAAACCTACAAGAGCCTTCTCCTCAATGGACGACTCGCTATCTTAGTGTCTTCCCAACCAAATCGATCTTCGCACTTATCTACCTTGAGGTTCATCGAATTCGAACGTTCCACCAGTCATCTGGTTTTTGCTCTTCATTTGGGTTGAAAACAGCCGGCCAATTCTGGCGCTCAGTCGGTCCGGTTTGGGAACTTTTCGACGTCACAATGGACACATCTCAAGGCTTTGCAAGACATCCACCGCAATAAGTCAATTGGCCGCTTCCTTATGTGTGAGTATGGAATCAGAGATAGCTATACTTTCCTTGGCGTCCCTTGGAATGAAACTGTTGACTTATTATTATATACGTTTCACAGGATCCATACGCACATATATTAGCGCTGTACGTAGACGGTGACGTTTGTACCTTATCGCTATTTCCATAAATACGTGGAATGCTGGATTACCATCAAACAACATCCTATTCTTGGAATAATACTCGATGGATACGCCCTACATGACCAGTATTAAGATTCAAGATTTGACCGTTTGGTGGACTATCAGTCTACTTGCTTTGACTTATTTGCTCCACCGTTTTCTTGCGGTGTCGTCACACCTTCGCCATCTTCCCGCTTTACCAATATTCTCCATAACTTGGAGCTATATCTGTCAAGAGCCCGATGATGTTCGCTTCAAGCGTCTTATCATACCTTATGCCAACAAACATTCCGAAGGTGTGGTTCTGGTGTGGATTTTTGGTCAATGGACAGTTCATGTCGTTGATCCACAGGTAATTCCTCACTATCTAGTTTAATCTAGTTCTGATTTGTTTTTTCAGATTGTGTACCAAGTAAATGGAAACATTACCAATTTCCCGAAAGATATTCCTCCATGGGATCTACTTCTTATCCGTTTCACAGGGAGAAGCAATATCGCCATGAGAAATGGCGAGGAATGGAAAAGCCTTTCCACAATTATTCGTGAGGCATTTACAACTCCAATTCCTATCGAATTGTTTGCTTCCCTTGCAAAAAATCTATTCCATGTGATCAACCAAACACCCCTAGCGGATGACAAGGGACTCAAAGTGAGGTGGAACGGTCTCTCACAACGGTTCACTTTGGACGCAGTAGGGTATTCGGTGCTTGGATACAACGTCGATGCTATCAGTACCCAAACCCAGTTTGTCAAGGATTACAATATGTTCATGCATTACACAAACGATCCCCTCTATCTTGCATTGCCCATATTCGAGAAGATTATAACACGTAAACATGCATTTGAGTTGGTGGAAACTCTCAAGAAAAGGCTTGTAGACATGTTGCTTGCCAAGCGTATGGATCCTGGAGATGATATCGTATCATTTTTGTTGAGAGATCCGAGTTTGACCGTAGAGGAGTTGCGTGATAATCTGTCAACTCTCCTCATTGCGGGACACGTACGTATTTTCGTCAGAGTCTCTTTTTTACTCTTCTCAACTCGTGTGACAGGATACGACAGCAGGTGCAATTTCCACTATCGTTTACCACCTTGCTGTCAATCAAACTGCCCAACAGAATGCTAGAAACGAAGTCATTCGCGTTCTTGGGCCATCCGCTAGCCCTTCGTTACCCCGAAATCATTACCTTACGTCAATGCTTGCGTCTAGGAGGCCCTTCGAATCATTTCTCCTTCTTCGTATGGTATTCCCCGCATGTCCCAAATGGCCACCAACCTTAGCAAGTATTACGTCCCTCCCAACACTGCCGTTGTTTCGAATATCTGTGGTGTGCACCATAGTGAGACCGTGTGGAGTGACTTTTCAGGCCAGAGCGATTCTTAGAAAGAGAAAATGAATTGCAGAACATTTTTCATGGATTCCGTTCTCCAGTGGTCCCCGCCAATGTCCAGCACAAAACTTTGCGATGTACGAGATGCGCACACTAGCTTCAACGTTGTTAAGAGAATATGAGTGGACACTGCCTAAGGACCCAATCCATGCGGACGGGATCAAGAATGCATTTTCGCCGTTCGCATTGACTCTGCCTCGCGACTTGGACATCATATTCAGAAAGCGTGTATGAAGAAGTTATCCACAAGACCCTCAAAACGTTCTGGTACTTTCTTTTGTCTATAGCTCCGTACTTGAAATCTGATCGTATGAATCACCCGTGATAGCCTCGTTCGTTATCATAAATCATCATCACAGCTTATTTGCAACTCCCAGCATGTGTTTTATGGCGGACATTATCATTCTCTACATCCTGAGCACAGATGGGTGCCAAGAGCTTCTGTAGTTTGCGGGTCTGGACCGTTCAACACTTGTCCGAGATCGACCGTGTGTGTCGCCAACCTGGCCTTGATATTCCTCATTTCAGATGTGAGTACCGTCACTCACTACATGTGTAACATTGGCCTCGTCAAATTTACCATGGGGTCCAAGGCCGACTATACATTGACTTTCACACTACCACTTCACCAATACGAAGATTCCCAATGGCTTAATTTTCTAGTAACGCACTGGCCACTGTTTAGGGAATAGTGGTTAGGGTACATTGTATGATCTAGTACTACGCGTTCCGAATGGATCATTTGGTGAGCATTTCAACAAATACTCATCAGCATCTTTGAATTATTATTGGGATATTGTTAAAGTAAACGCCGGTGATAGATTCACAAAACCATGACTTGGAATTTTAATATCGTAATGTTCCCCTTCAGCCTCAATCAACGATTCGTGGACTTGCTCATCAGTGTTTCGTTCCTTTCTGAAAGCTTAGTCTTCATCGAGAACCACTGAACATAGAGGTGTCACAGGAATCCTGTGCTGAGCTTTCCATCTGAGCTTTGGCGTTCACATGGCTTATTTTGAAACGTTTGAAGCACAGGCACATTCCAAATTGGTGGAAGATTTTGCTTCTACTGGTGTCTATTCTACTGACCGCTGCACACATGAGTATAGTGGTTCAAATATAGGCATACTTTGTGCCATGTTCTACCACTTGGAAAGATGATCACTCTCTTTGTTGGGCACAATCTGCACAGCCATTATACCCAGTGTTACACCGCATGCGTTTTAGCTAAACTTGGATGGCTAGCGCTATCTTATCACTTTTCTATAAGTACTGGGTGGTTTGTTGGGTTATCGGTAAGCAACATCCCACTACTCGGATAGTATTCTGATGGATATCCTCACCACGTTCAGTGCCAGCATCCAGAGTCCGACCATTTGGTTGACTTTTGGTCCACTTGCTCTGTCTTATTCTCTATACCGTTTTCTCGCCGTACCATCACACCTTCGCCATCTTCCTGCTTTACCGATATTTTCCGTGGTCTGGAGCTATATCTGTCAAGAACCTGATGATGTTCGCATCAAGCGTCTTATCCTGTCTCATGCCAAGAAGTACTCGGAAGGTGTTGTTCTGGTGTGGATGTTTGGTCGATGGACGGTCCATGTCGTTGATCCCAAGGTGGTTTCCTTACCTCTAATCTGGTGTTATTCTCATCTCTTTCTCAGCTCGCGTTTCAAGTGACCGCAGACGTTACAAATTTTCCAAAAGATTTTCCTACATGGGATCTACTCCTCACCCGTTTCATAGGCAGAAATAACATCACCATGAGCAACGGCGATGAATGGAGAAAGGTGTCCACAATCGTCCGCGACGCATTTACCACTCCAATCCCTATTGATTTGTTCACATCCCTTGCAAAAAATATATTCCGGGTTATTGACCAGACACCCCTAACGGATAACAAGGAACTTAAAGTGGAGTGGAGCGATCTTGCACAACGATTCGCTTTGGACGCAGTAGGTTATTCAGTAATTGGCTTCAGCATTGATGCCATCAGCACCGAATCCCAGTTCGTCAAGGACTACAATATGTTCATGCGTTACACAGCCGATCCCCTCTACCTCGCACTGCCCATCTTCGAGAAGATTATTCCACGTAAACATGCATTTGATTTGATGGAAGACCTCAAGAAAAGGCTTATCGACATGTTGCTCGCCAAGCGTTTGGACCCTGGAGATGACATCATGTCGTTTTTACTGAGAGACCCGAGTTTGACCATGGAGGACTTGCGCAATAATATGTCCATTCTCTTTATTGCGGGACATGTAAGCCTGCCGTTTTATGCCCCACCTTCTCTTTATTTAATCATATCTATTTGCGAAATGTCGGCAGGATACGACATCTGGTACAATATCGTCCATGGTTTACTACCTTGCTCTCAATCAAGCTGCCCAAAAGAGCGCTCGAGATGAAGTCGTTCGCGTTCTTGGACCATCCGCCAGCCCATCACTCTCCCTCATGGGCCCTAGTTCATTACCTTATGTCAATGCTTGTATCAAAGAGACCCTTCGAGCAAACTCTCCTACTTCTTATACAGTCCCCCGCATGACCCAGAAGGCTACCAACCTTGGCAAATATTACATTCCTCCTAACACCGCCATCCTTTCGAACATGTATGGGGTGCACCACAACGAGGCAGTTTGGAGTGACACGGACGTTTTCAGGCCAGAGCGGTTCTTAAAAGGAGAAATTGAGTCGCAGACCAAGAATTCATGGATTCCGTTCTCCACTGGTCCTCGCCAGTGCCCAGCCCAAAACTTCGTGATGTACGAGATGCGCACACTGGCTTCAATGTTGTTAAGAGAATACGAGTGGACACTGCCCGTGGACTCGATCCATGCTGATGGGATCAAGAATGCTTGTTCCCCGTTTGCACTGACTCTTCCTTACAACTTGGATATCATATTCAGAAAGCGTGTATGAAGAAGTTATCCACAAGATCCCCCAAGATGTTCCGGTACTCCCTCGTGTCTATAGTTGCATTCTCGATATTTTATTGTATGACTCACTTACTATGATAGCCTCATTTTCACATATACTTCCGGTTTATGTGGATCCACTATCACGTGTCTATGGTGGACACTTACTACATCCTGCTAACACTCTGCGCGGATTTATTTTTGAGTGATGCTGTAACTTGCAGGTCTGCATACATCATTACCATCGCTGGACTCCGATGACCAAGGGCTTGACCAGCACTAAAATAGGCCAACGGTTCTGTACTGGTTGTGAAATTTCTACTCCGAGTCGCCATGGACGCTTATAGGCATCAAATCGAGCTCGTGCTAACCAAAGTGACACTTCAAGCACCTTCAGGCTTCCAAGCCCCTCTACGACTACCCGATTCCACTCACGCGGTACGCTCCAAATTGGCAATCTTGTGCATGAATACTCACTTCATCTGGTTAGTAGTAAGCTGATTCTGTGTTAGAGTCTATAGCAGTATGGTGTTGAATAGGAGGTGAATATACTGGATTAACAGCTTAACGATATCGCTAGGGGTATAAGTATGGTGCTACTTTTGAACTTCGTTTAGTGGTGCTCGCACAGTTCCTCCATCTACTATGCTAAGCATTCTGGTGTGGTATACTTTTGCATTTTCTGCTTTGTTTTACGCTATTCTCCATTCCAGATTATTCAAGTTATTTTCAGTGCCATCTCATCTACGCCATCTTCCCCATGTGCCTGCTCTTCCTCTACTGTGGAGTTATATTCGTCGAGAACCCGAAGATGTTCGGATGAAGCGTTTTCTTTTACCTCTTGTCAACGAGTCCTCTGAGTCCTCTGAGGGCATTGCGCTCATGTGGGCTTTTGGTGGTTGGGTAGTCCACATTCTTGATCCCCAGGTAGCCTCTCTTTTCTTCTTTCTCGAGAAGCTATTCTTACCGATTATCAGCTCTATGCCCAAGTGAAGGGACTGACCACAAAGCACTTTTCTACAAAGGACCTCCCCATATTTCGTTTCACGGGCTTGTCAAATATTGTTACAACAAATGGTGAAGAATGGAAGAAGCACTCTCGGGTTATCATTGAGGCTTTCACCTCACCTATCCCCGTCGATCTATTTGTTTCCCTCGCTAAAGCTCTCTATGAAGTCATAGACCAGGCACCCACAATTAACACGGAGGATCACCACGTCAACTGGTCCGACCTTGCACAGCGATTTTCTCTGGACGCTGTGAGTTACTCCATCCTTGGATTTGATTTCGACGCCATCCGTACGGAGTCTCAATTTGTCAAAGAATTCAATGCATATATGGATGAAGCCGCTGTTGTTCTCTACATCATCTTTCCTTCTATCGAAAAGATATTACCGCGCAAATTCTCTTCGTCCTTGCTAAATAGTCTTAACGACAGAATGCAAGACATGATCCAAGTCAAAAAGTCGGATCCTGGCGAAGACATCATGTCATACTTGCTGAAAAGCCCTGATATGAGCGAGAAGGATCTCCGTGACAACATGTCAATGCTCATCTTTGCGGGGCATGTACGTTAGCTTCTCTTCCTCTATTTTCGAACATTTTCACTTACGCCCTGGCAGGAAACAACCGCAGGCGCTCTTTCGACTCTTGTTTACCATCTCGCTGACAACCAAGATATTCAAAAGGCTGCTCGTGAAGAAGTCCTTCGTGTCCTTGGACCCTCGGCTGACCCTTCCCTCCCTCTCATGGGCCCCAAATCGCTGCCTTATGTAAATGCATGTGTCAAGGAGTCCCTCCGAATCAACCCTCCGGCTTCCTACACCATTCCTCGCATCTCCCCGGAGAGCATATCGTTGGGTAAATACCATATTCCCCCCAACACCCCAATTACGCCGAACCTCTATGCGATGCACCATAACGAGACAGTATGGAGTGATCCACATGTGTTCAGGCCAGAGAGGTTTCTAGAAGACGAGAGTTCGGAGTTGAAGAACGCCTGGATCCCATTTTCTAGTGGCCCGCGACAGTGTCCAGCCAAGAACTTTGTCATGTACGAGGTGCGCACACTGGCTGCTATGTTACTGAGGGAATACGAATGGAAATTTCCCGAGGACTCGGTCCATCGAGGCGGGGTTAAGAATGGGTTTTCGACATTTGCTCTGACAATTCCCTATAAACTCGATATCATCTTTTCAAAACGAGGGCAGGAATGAGATGAGATGTATGATCGCAGAGTTCTCTGTACATTTTGTAAATTCAACTAACAATTGGAGTGCACGTAAGTAGGGCATGTACATTAGACTATACACGTATCTCACATTTCTTGGGCTCTATGAACATGTAAAATACGAGACGGTTGGATATACTGTATGTCCGCCAGGCATATATCAACAAAAATTCGCTGATCATGGATTATTTATTCCGTCATTGATCTACATGACACTAAATTAAATGATCAAAACCTAGGTATAATTGAAGCATCGCCTTTCGCATAAGACTCTTGCCTCAATTCACGCCCATGCCACTCCGATTAAAAGCTTATATTTTTCCAACAAGAAGGTTCTTGAAAATTTCACGTCCAGTAATGCGCACCGTGTGAAAGAAGGTGGGCAAGTCAAGCGTGGACGAGACTGTGTCCGCCAGGCCAAATGGTAACATTAATGGAATCCAGCCTAAGCAGCATACCACCATGTGAGTAAAAGGTTAGGCCAATAAAGAAATGAAACCGTACCTCTGGCATATTCCAGGGCAAAGCAACCCTCATGCATTTTGTACTGTTTTGCCGTACCCCTTGGCAAAAAGTGGACGTCGCCAGGACCATATTTCTCCATTTCCATCGCACCAGGTTTGAAAGCCCACTGCTCGCCGACCAAAATGTTGAAGTAATCATCAGCGGTATGTAGCCCGGTATGTCCTTCCGTGCCTAGTGGGGTCCCAAAGATAATCAAATACTCTGTAATGGACGCGTGGATGATGTACATGGCGCCCATGGCGCCGCCTGCATTGTTGAACACCCATTCCGAGGAATTCGTGTTGAGGGAGATCTGGCGCGTGGAACTCGGGAAGGTAGACGTGAGGTTCGTGATGATGTGCTGTACCATGCCATTAGGATTTTCTGGCGATGCAGCAATGGCCGAATTGGCCAATTCGTTTAAGAAGGTCGGGTTCAGGACATACCACTGGTCCTGCAGATGGATTGATGTAAGTATTTGGGCTGGGCTGACCAAAATAAGAAAAATATGTACCTTGATAGTATCAAGCCAGCTACACGTTGCAAAGAAGAGGAATAGGGCGGCAGCACGCGCGACCCACCTTGTCAGTGGGTCACGCCTATGCTTCTTGAAGTGCTCTAGCTTCTCGCCTCTCGTGCTCTCCATTTTCTCGCCTCGTGTTTTTGAGAATGTCATTGTGTGGCGGTATGGTGGGCTCGTGAGTGTGAATATGCAGTGGCCGAGTTCGGGCCTAGTGGTATGGATATAATATTTTCCTCCTGGGTTTTTCGTCAATTTGAAGTCTCGTCTCCTTTGCTCAGAGACGAGGACTGAGAGTATGGAAACTTGCGGGGAAGAGAAGGGAAGAAGCAAACGTTGTTAACTATGCAAGAGACTTACTCAGCCTGGGACCTCTTTATGAGGTCCTGCAGGCGGCTGCCGTCACGGTAAATGAAAGAAAAGTGGTACGAGACACCCGCTAAGCCATGTGCACGTGATACGCGAACATCCAACATTATTTTTTTCAGATGCATGGTCAGGGCGTACAACTCCCTGCATACTGCCTTCCAGCTGTTGTACTACCAGTAGTGCGGTAGGCATAAAAAAAAAAGAAATACCAACATAAAGATCCCTTGATTTTGTTGTACTACAATATTATCCGCATATCCTCCAGAAGCTCAAAAAGTGACGTGAAAAAGGGTACCAGCCACAAGTTGGCTCGCAGATTTATGTTGCTTTTCCATCCATAACTCCCTCTACAACGCTGCCAACCCACGCCTCGAACTTCTCTTGATTCATAACACCCGACTCGTCGAAAAACGCGTTGTACCCTCTGGCTTCACGTGCTTTCCCCTTTGCTAGAAGGGACTTCCCTGCGCCCGAGGACTGCACATAAGAGATTGAAACTTCGTATGCCGGTGGTTTTGTCTTGAGTACGGGCTCAGTCCGTGACGATATAGTGATACGCTCAGTGACAATCTAGATAGTAGTTCGTATTTGAAATATAAGTGGGTCATTACAAAGCAAAATCTGTGGGGTATCGAACGCACCCGTTTTGAGAAAGTCTTGCGCTTTCCTACGAAGATGATATCACCTTCGACGAAATAAGAGTATAATACCTGGAGCGTCGTCAAAATAATATACCTATCCGTCATGTTAAAGTTGATTCATTTACTGCAAGAAGAGAAATGCTTACAAGATGAGGCCAGCCCATACAGCAGGTTTTGATTTCTCAAATTCGACTTTGAAACCATAAAGCCCAGTAGCCGCTGCTACGAACACGCCCGCCCAACCTAACGCAAGGCGGACATCCGTATGCAGGTGTATTTGCTTGAATAAGTCTGGCCTTGATAAGAACTGCAGGGGAGTGGGTGATATCAATTAATGCACCATGAGCATGCGTATAGGCTCAGAGCACGCACTCTTTTCAAGGCATCGTCACAAGCATTTTTTAGGTCCACGAGATTTGCGTTATTTAATTTTATAATTTCCCGCTCTTCTGGGGTAATTACGATGCTGAGGGGACCTGGAGGTTTCTCTGGCGAAGAACCGGCAGAAGAAGAGGCGCGCCGGCGTGAGGTGGTAGGAGTCGACAGGGTGGAGCTCTTTGCATTTACACGGGCCATTTTAGTGGACTCGCTGTATGAAATCTAGAGGTGGTATGAAAGAATGGAGAAAGATAAAGTGAAGCAAAGCGCTGAGGCAGTGGCCAAACGCGATTATTGGCCGACCTGCGACGTGGACAAGCGTGTCAAACCCGTGGGAGAAATGCCTATTTGGAACTGTCACGTGGGGTCATATCCAAAAACCTCTTAGAAAATATGTTTGTGCTCTTATCAGTTAGCTTCTATCATATACGAAACATAATAAAACTATGTGAAACTCAGCCGCTGCCCAAGAGACTATAGAAACGACTTTATTATTTACCTATGTGAAACTACAATGGATGTTAGTTTAAGGTGATCTCTAATAAATGTAATGTAACATACCTCAGCCGCTGCCCAAGAGGCTATAGAAACGACTGAGGTATTTCTATACTAAACCCCCTACTACTTATAGCCGGAGGTGCTACTCGCTATAGTATAATGACTCCTAGGAGAACAATGGTGACTCCATGGAGAACAATGGCTGCTTCGGCAGAGACCGGGTTTATCCGATTTTGTCAAAACATTCTGGTAATATCTCAGAGGACCTAAGCACTACCCTGGTAGTGCTTGATGTTAGTTGCCAATAGCTGCCAATAATTGATTGCACTAGTGTAGAAATTATATTATGTAAGTGAACTTCGGAGCTTCGCCCAAAGCTTTACTCTGTGATTACAACCGGCCTTTTGTGGCTGTCATTGTTTTTCACATGATATTTACATATGTTTGTTATATAAGAAGCATGTATTTACGTTGTTACGGCATTCATTTGCCAAAAGAATCCTTCTCCTGCACCTGTTCCCACGCCCTGAGGGACCAAATATCCAACAACTAGGATAGCTTACGGGCTCCCAGCAAGTGCTGACAATTCTGACAATCCCTGCCAGTGTGACTAATACTTTGAGTCTTTGAAGCGTTGAACATTGAACTCCCTGGTATCAATCTTATCTTCTCCTACAATTTCAGTATTTTCTTGTTACATTACAGCATTTTACAAAACAATAAACTTCTTGCATTTCAACCAAACAGTTGTCACAGGCGCCTCACCTGCCTCTTTTGTCCTTCTGTCGGATCGGTGTACCAATGCTAATACAGCTGACTGATGGCAACTCCAATAAGCTCGTGAGCCTGCAAACATTGCGACCCATGAGTGGAGGCTTTGTAAGCTGCACATGACAATTGACACTTCTCAAGCCAACGTCGCAGAGAAGCATATCCGCAAGGATTCTCATATAGAAAGCAAAGACTTGAGTTTTCTCTGTTCCTTCGGCTTTCTCCCTCTTTTCTTCCTCACCTCTCCCTTCGTTCCGTGATCCTCCAAGAATTTTTTCTACCTCGCTTCGCTATGTCTTCAATCAATAATCCACCCCCCGGTATCTCAATCAATTCCTCGACAAATAATACTGATAATCCTTCCTCCGGCTCTTCTACACAAACAACCCCATCTGTTCCTCCTGCTCCTCCTCCATTCTCACTTCCCACTCTTCCCCCACTTTCTTCTCTTCTTTCCAATCCCCCCCCTTCCCTCTTCCCAACCTTATCCTATCCATCCATACCAATTTCCTCGCTTATCAATTCATCAGGCACTATCAATCCGATCTTCTGATCCACCAATTAGATATCCACCAATCCCACGGTCCCAATCAGTGCTTCCAGCAACGCCAACTTAACTAATCTCATCGCAGCATTTTCTCAATTCTCGCCTGACTCACAACAAAAAGCATGAGACATCATTACTAACTCCGTTCCCAATACATCTGCAATCACTGGGCGACCAATATGTAGAATTTGAATGCCAACAAATTACCTCCTCCTTCGACTTCAGACTTTAATTATGGTGTTCATGCATTTATAGAATAACTCGCTCGTTTCAATTTTCATGTGCCCTTAACACTCTTTACTACAGCCTCTACCAACAAGCTTCACCAGGAAACACCGTTCCTAAAACAGGTCACAGTTTATAATAAACAAAATCAAAAATTACATGCACTCGACCTTTTGCAATTTCCCAATGAACTGTGAGGCAACAATAAACTATAACAAAAACAAAACCTGTCTCCTACTGCACTTGCAGGGAGTAAGAGGTTCAATGAGCTTGAGGTCGATAGATGCTAGTAAATATAGCAAGTAGAGGACTTGGGAGTAAACTCAAGGGTTTCGGTTGAGGAGTAAAGCGGGTAAATTCAGTAATAGAAAACTAAAGAGCTATACATGCTATGTGTAGGGTTTATATAGCTAACTGTCCGTTCCTCAGACCGAAAGGAGAATATGTAACAACCAAGAGTTAGTTACTCTGGCGCACACAAGAACACACTATAAAGACGATGTTGAGGGAGTGGTTACCCCTTAAGCTGCAGAGAGTTTGTTGGTATACAACAGGAGGACTCGCTAAGGAGTCTCCTGGATTTATTGGGGTATATATACTAATACAGAGTATTTGTACTTATGTACTGTACAGTTGATAAAGTCAGTGGCTGATGATGTCATGGGGCCTAGCCCGCATGACCAGCTCCACTGTGTGAGAGAGTTGTATCTAAAATAAGAAGAAGGCAACGCGGCACGAGAAAGAGGAGTTTGAACAAAAGGGGAAGTGCCGCGTGGCACCCTGTGTGAAAGCTAAAGTGTACAAGGTTAAAGCGGAGAATGAAAAAGAAGGAAAGGTCCGAAAATTGTGTTATCGTAACAGAATAGATGAAAAGTGGTCTGAGGAATAAATCGTCCAATAAGAAAAAGGGAACAACTATCGTACAACTTTAACTTGATTAATCAGCGGGTGAGAGAATTGTACTAATAATAGATGTTTTTCATGCGTGTTCAGGAACTGTATCCTCATGGTGAGGTACGATCCTGATCAAAGCATTTATTAGTATATCCAGACCTTGATGGGGGTTGGAGCTGGTTGGCGAGATGCCTACTACCAGTCCCTACCCATCGTGCTGGCTGGCTGGGAGTGATACTCAGTCTCCGATCTGTGATATAAAGTGGTAGCGGTGGTTAAGAAAGCCTGTGAGGGCTATGAGAAGTAAGATAGCAAATGATACCTCTAGCCCTAGAGCTAGAGGTGTAACGGGAAAAGTGTTTGAGAACTAAGACATAGAGAAAATAAGAAACATGTAAAATGGTCCTTACATGAACGCTCCATGGATGCTACTGATTGGCACGAAGCATGGAATTGATATACTCAATATCTAGACCAATACTTCAATGTACCAATCGCACAACACTGGAAGGAACATTATACATTCTTAGCGAAACAGTAAGATTTCAAACAAAACTTTCCCGCCATCCTAGAATTTGACATCAAACAAAGATCATTGAACACCATTGAATGCTGAGAAGTAAACTATGAGCTTTATCTACGACGCTTCGCCACCATCAAATTTGATTAACTTCAAAAGTCAATCACTGGAAGCATGGCTTACAAATTGACCTTTTTGTCATCCTACAAATCGCAAAGGTATGATCCCTACGACAAAACCAAGTCCTTTTGCAAGGACAACAATGACATATACCCCAACAACAACAACAACAATGATAAAACACCCCAAACCAATGCCCCCATCTGTCTTGTATGTCAACGAACAGGCCATTGTTTTGGTCAGTGCACTGAAGAAACAACGACCTCAAACTCACAAACATTCTCACGCGCCCTCAACGGCAAACTCATCTCTTGCACCACCGCCACCCCTATATGCGTCACTTTCAACCTCAATTCCCCCAAACGCCCTTGCAACCACAACCACCCCGACCAACACATCTGTTTGTTCTGTGGATCAAATGATCATGCCACTTGCTCTCGCAAGTGCATATGATCATTCATTTATTCCTTTCAAAATTTTCTCTCCTCCTCCTGTACTTATTACTTCTCCCAAACGTTATGTATACTATGACAACATCACCATTTCACCCACTCCATACGATAATGATCCGGATTTAATAAAATCAAAACTCCATACTCGTTTCAACAATTCGAAAATTTTCTTAAAAAATTCAAACTTCTTTCATCATATCCTGAACTTCCTCTTAAATTACAGAATGGTTTTCCTATTGGGCCTATCAATCCCATTACTCATACCTATGCTCTGGACAATTTGCCAGGCACCTACATTCACATAGACATCATTCATGATTACATCAAAAACGAACTACTTCTTGAACGTTTCTCCGGCCCTTTCTCTCAAACTCTATTAGAATCCAAAATAGTTCCCTTTTGTTCGTCCCCTCTCCAAGTAGCTACCAAAGATGGCGCACCCAACTAAATACAGAGTATGCCGACATCTTTCTTTTGAAGGTTTGCAAAACAAATCAATCAATGATTTCATTGACAAAACAAAGTACACCACCCGCTGGGGAATGGCACCAGAAGTCGCTGAAATAGTACGTCTCCCATATCATCTTACTAGCCATTATCCTATCTCTCCACCTTTCTTTATGTGCTACACCTTTGCATGCAACCTCACTCAGCAAATAACGACTTCACGAGATTCACCAACTCCATGTTGATCAATCATTTCACTTTGCTGAGGAATGCAAGGCGCACACACATCCTCATTCATATATCTCTTCTCACTCTATTCTTTCCTCATCTCTGAATTACTCTCTCACAATCTCAATCAAAATCTCTGATCACACTCATTCTTATCAAACTCCATTAGATAGCACAATCTTCTCTCAGCACTCAGGCAGCCACACTTGACATAGAAGGAGCCTACCGAACTATCCCAGTTCTCCCTGATCACAAACGAGCACTCATTGTACGCTCCGAAGATCTCTTCTATATTGACCATAATGTACCATTCAGTCTCACATCAGCATCAGGCTTGCAAGGGGAAGTGGCAGATGCCACTACTGATATATGGCAAGCACTCCACATTTCTCCCACACTCAAATGGGTCGACAACTTTGTCATTTGTCATACCCCTCATTCCTCTGGTACCTACTCAGGTGTTTTTAATCACACAACGTATCATTATAATTACAATCTTGAATTTGCCAAAGAACTCATTTCCCCACTCTGCATACCATGGCATCGAGAGAAAGGTCAACCATTCAGTGACACGTTCACATATCTTGGCTTCCTCTGGGACTTGCCAAATAAAACAGTTTCACTTCCTGAACCAAAACGACTCAAGTACATTTTATGTCTGTCACAATATCTAGACACATTCTCAAATACTCAAGTTCCAAAGAAAGAGGCTGAGAAAATCAGCGGCACTCTTTTGCATATTGCCTTTGCCTTTCCACAAGGACAATCATACCTGGCTCATCTTTACAAATGGATTGCAGATTTCCCGCACAATCATACTCCACACTATATGTGTAATTCCGTCATATCCAATCTCAAATGGTGGTTATCATTACTCAAAATCACTTGTCCTCCACATTCTCTTCTACCACACTTCCCAACTTGAGATTACAATATATGGGTCGACACTTCAACCAGCACAGGCATCGGCATTCTCTGGAACGGCCAATGGGATGCCTGGTACACTCTCGAAGGGTGGAAAGCACCTGGAAGAGATATTGGCTGGCTTGAAGCCATTGCAGTAGAATTAGCCATCATTACATTAATTTGCATGGGAATTTCCCAATGTGATATCCTTATACACAGTGATAACAAAGGGGTCATCGCATCCTTCAAGAAAGGAAGATGCCAAAATTTGAATATCAATTCAATCATCAGACACTCAGAGGCTACTCTAGCAAATCATGAAATCACCATTTCACCTATATGTTAGAATATACTCTGAAATACCAATACTCCATAGGATAATACCTCTGATTTGTAAGCCAGCCCAGTATGCAGCAGCTATTCTGTGTAAGACGTCCGTGGTTGCATGTCATGTTTAAGATCCTACATTGTATAACCTTGGCCATATAGCTCAATTGGTAGAGCAGCTGGCGTGTATCCAGAAGATTCCAGGTTCAATCCCTGGTCTGGTCATTATCCAATTTTATCACTATGTACGTTAACACCAAACACAATCTTGCAGATCCCATTTCCTGAGGTATCTTTCCCTCTTCTTCCTCACATATTTCTTTCCCTATCCCCATACCTGATAACTTACTTCCGTTCATTCGACATACCTGACAATCACATACAGGCGGCAGCTAACACCCTATATCACGACTTCCCCATTGATGTGCGTCGGGCAGCCAACTCCTCTCACTCTGATATCACTTGCATCCCTCAAAAACCCCGTCCTCACAATGTTATTCAACCATCTTCCCATCGCCCTCCAGTCCTAGCAAGCAATCACTTACTACTATGGACGACACCTCATTCACTATCATTCCAACAAGAACTTGAGACACGCTTACCTTCCTCTCAACTCCTCAAACTATTCCATGTCATAATAGCCTCATTAGATCAGAATACAAGGAGTAACTACAGTGCAGGCCTCCTGCAATTCACCCAATATTGCGACAGACCCAACATTCCCGAAATAGATTGAATGCCTGTCTCTGAAACACTCCTCTCAGCCTTCTGCGCGGACGCTGCAGGCTCCATATCCTCCAGCGCTGTCATGCACCAAAGTTGATTGGTAGCATGGACAGGTGTCAAAAATGAAGCGAATATTCAAAAAGACTCGCCTTTGCGCCACACAGGCACAGTGCCACATGGAATAGTAATTAATATTGCCTTTTTCGAACTTGTGGCTGATCAGCACCACATCTATTAGGCAATTCAGTCGCACTCACCTTTGCTTTTCCATTCAGTACTTTCTGCATTTTAGCATTTTGGCAAATTTTTGCGCCGCCACTGGCTACACATTGTGCCCTCGCTTTTTTTGTCCTCCCTTACTTTTTTTCTTTACTCAGCCCCACCATGGGACTATTACTCTCTTTCTTATTCTCACCTGACGGTCGCTTCTGGATCCCCATTTTAGTTCATCTCCTCGTCACCTCCATCCTCCTCCTCCTCATCTTCTTTGCTCCCCCACCATATCTGATGTCACCACTCTCTATCTGCTTCCATCGCCAATCCGTTGACCACCACGTGCCACTGCTGATATCAGCAAAGCCCCGGTGGCCGGTCCAAGTTGGGCAAAAGGTCCATCTTCATGACGTCAATCTGCCATCATATACCATCAAAACATTGGTCGCTTGTCTCACCTGGTTGGAGTGTGGGTGGGTAGTTTTTGAGCTGGAGAAGGTTCATCCCCTTGTGTTGCCTATGTACATTGCTGTCCCATTCACTTGGGTACACTTATCTTTTGTCCATCGTCTTTGCTACAGCTACACCTACCACACGCTGCCTGGGACTTACTTGTTCCAAATTGGAACCACTCCCCTCCCTCCCTCATCTGACCAGGTGGTCCAGTACAACCGGTCCATTGGTAAGGCCATGGAACCATCGGATTTGGACCAGGTGGTGGACCGGTGGCTCCAGTTTCTTTTTTTCAGCAGAACATTCATTTACAGTGCAATTGTTTTTGATTTTTGAATCATTTTTATGGACACATATGTTTTTAGAATGCCTGACTGACAATAAAGGAACTGTGTTGATACTGATATTTTTTTGCCTTGCCCTTTTTTTACTGCATCTTCTTATGACATCATGGTTTTCTTGCTCTCTTTCTGTTATTGGACTTTATTTTATGGCCATACAAACCTGTGACATTAGTACTTACACATAAACATGTGTTACACTCCATTCTTCCCATTCCCTTTTGTCGTCTATCCGATAATACAAACTATTGCACTATTCATATCCCTTGGTCCAAAACAACGCAACTTGAAGATGCTGATATAAGTATCACGGCGCGCTCTCATCATACTTGCCCTTTCTCGGCTTTATGTCTTCACCTCTCAGCCAACACTGATATCCCTGGCTCAGCTCCTCTTTTTTCATATAAAACCTCGAACGATACTTGGGCTCCCATTACCAAGACTTGGTTCATGACAAGATGCGATGATGTATGGGTGGAGTATTCCTTGTATGCCAGGACATTCTTTCAGGATAGGAGGAGCTACTGAATTATTGTTACAAGGTATAAATCCTGATGTTGTTGCTACTCAAGGCCATTGGCGCAGTAGAGCTTTTCTCAAATATTGGCGTAAAATCAAATTAATTTTGCCGCTATTTATTTTCCATTCTTCCTCATCATCCTCCATAACAGATGTTTGTACAAACATGGATAATTTCCACACCCGTCATCACATACCAGCTCTCACACATGCTCATTGATTTACTTGGCATTTCCTTTCATTCTCTCCCCAACTCACAAGTTTGTTCTCTCTTCACACTTTCTTCTTGTTCACATCTCGTATACTTCTTGCTCGAATAAAAATATTGATTGACTTCTTCATCTATTTGATACTCAATAATTCTTAATCACCAGCTCAGTTTGGGTGGTGTCGGGTTCTTTTCTACAAAAAGTACTTGATGGTATGGAGCTGTGCTCTACCATGGTTAGGTCTCACCCTTTTTCCAAAAATCACCCTCCTTTTTGAGTCCTAGCTATGACATGCTCCGAAGGTCTCTGTCTTTTGAGTTTCCTCCCTTCTCTCCCCTCTCGTTTTCCCGAAATTCAATTTAAGTGTTTTTGATGACTCAGCATCACGTGACCATTATCACGAAAACCAAGACCTTCCCCTAGTCTCCCTTGCTTACCTAATTCAATATATGATGAGTCGATATCTTGTAAATAAGTGTCTGCACCAAAGTAAAACCATTTGGCGTGAACCCCCCCTTCGGTGCCAATAACACGAATATTGAGCTCTTTTGCACCTTGATTTCAAACTCAATCACTCCAATTGAATATGGCTGAGCATCACAGTAAAGGCTAGCTATTGCTTCAACCAGCATAACTCACCACTTAGCCTTTGTTTGAATCAGTAGAGTTGATAGTGAAGCTCTCAGATGACAAACAACGCTAGTTACAAATTTTTCTTCCATCCCAAACAGATGCTGAGCCATTGAGATAGTGAAACTATCAGCCACTCCAATCAAAATGCCACTACAAATTGCAGACACACCTGAACCAAAACATGGGCAAAAAGAAATGGGATATTCAGAGTCATATAGGTCCAAGGTGCTACATAAATTGTTGTAGTTGTGATGCAATAGGAGGGATCATGTACATAACATTTGTTCTCTACAGTAGCTGTTTCAGCTGAAACCTTTATGTGCTTTTTCCTGGTGTGACTAGCCACAAAATGCCGAGTTCAAGCCAAATGTGCTGCTCATGGTGCCTTCTCTATTACTACCGAAGCGGGGGTTCCTGCCAAAGGTCCTTACTTCGGACCAGACTAACCTTCCCCACCAAACCACAAAATATATTATCTCATGACAAATATTTAGTGTTTTCTCTTATAGTATATCAAGGAAAAATGAATATATTCTTCTAACTAAATATATATATATATATATATTTCCATCTCTCACTACTTAGTACAGCAAACTACAAAACTGGGAAATGGGTCAGTTTTTGCTAGGTCGTTTTGCATGATGGCGACAGTCAGCACACCGGCGTCCGGAGCCGTGGGTTACCAGGCCCGTTCCTGGTGGCCTAGTAATGTAAGGCCCAGGTGTATGGTGGATGTTTGTCAACAGATGAAACCTTTATGGTGCTGCAGACTCGGCACTTACTCTTTAATCTCCGCCCATAGGATTTACTGTAAAATTGTTATAATTTAATCTTTCCATGACTTTAAGGCCACACGACAACCTAAGCAGATCAATAAATTTAAGACCAAAAGTACCAGTTTACAAGAGAGAGGCAGCTGCGAACTACAGTAAGAGTATGGATAAGAATTACCGACATAGACTACTGAAGATTTGGCCCTCTTCCAAACATGAACATACAGAAGTACCAACAGAATAGGGCTATGTAAGAGTATAAGCGGACAAACCGTCATTAAGAAGTAAAAAGACTTACCGAGTCATCGTGCAGCAGCGGCTTCAAACCGAGGAAAGCACAAAACCTATTACATTTGTGTAGAGTAGGAAAATTTTCTAGAGTATCCATCGCCAAAACTCGCAGCACACTCTCTGTAAGATTATGTGAGAATACATGAGGACTAAAATAACAACACTCACTTGGATGTAATTACTTGACAGTCTGTTAAAAAGGAACCAGCACCTAGCAACAAGTAAAGGTCAGAAGGCAAGAAATGAAGCATTATTAATTTAACTTACCTTGAAAATCTGAGAGGAAAACCAGGCCCAATGACACCATATACTGAATATGTTGCACACAGCAGAGGAATGTGGCAATCAAATGTTCTTCTTCCAAGAGGCCATGCCGAGGAGTCGCGCAATTGTTGTTGATATACTTCACAAATTTCCCAAAGATCCTTTCCTCAATAATGAAGGTTGCAGTATTCGGATCCGAAGATGAACGGGGAAGAGCGAGACCACAACGAACAACGTGAAGGCGAGGGATAGGCGGGGCTTCTGGGTTTGAATCTTGGTGGGCGAGTACATTGTTGATGAAGCTGTAGGTGTAGTCCATAAGACTTGTTGCCCAGTAAAGACAGTTGCACTCGACCAAGGATTTTTCCAGTTCATCACTAAGGGCTAAATGTCTTCTCCCCAATGCTGAATTATTTGAGGCAACTTCTCTGTAAAAACATTGCTTCGCAACAATTGCTTTGGCTTGTAACAGTGGAATATTGTTGACGTTAGTTGTGAGTGAATCAGCAGTGCGGGAAATAGACGTGGGATGACAAGTCTTAAAAGTCCCCGCTGGCGCTACCATTGACTTTGTTGAACGATCCACAGTCAGCAAGACAGAGGTATACTCGTCTTTACGGCCAACTTTGAAAGATTTCTGTGCTTGAAGCAGTTCCAGGAAAGGCATTGATGGCACGGGGACGATAGTATAGACAGCGGCATCGTCATTAACTACAAAAATAAAGAAATAGCACCAATATAAAAGAGGCATAACTTATGAAATGGTTTGGCCTGACGACAAACACCCTCCTGAGCTTTCATAACAAGATGTAGAAGGTTACGATCTGGTAGGTCAAAGTTGGAATCGTTGGATAGGTTTGCGTCATTATTGAACGGACTCCCAGAGTCAGCAATGTTGGACTGTGCAAGAGTGAGAGACGTGGATTGATTACCGGCAGCGGGCGGTACAATGGAACCAAAAAAGCTTGTTGTTGTAGATGGCTTGCAGATGTGTGATAGAGAACGACGCTAGGAAATATTAGTCAGAGGATAAAGCACAAAAAATATACATACATGCTCTGCAGGTGTGATTTGACAACTTAGAGTTGATGCGGATGCCCTTGAGCTTGAAGGACTTGAAGAGCCCCTTTTTCGTCTTGTAACACACTTTGATTTCAGCATAGTGGCCAATTGGAAAACCTAAAATACAAGGTTAGAACACAAAGTTTGAGCAAAGGAATGAATACATTTTCCATGGGGCTCACACTGGAGTCAGAACCATCATCTCGAACTGATCCATGTCCACCAGTTTTCACTACACGAGAACACTCTTCTTTCCAGTTCAGAATGTCCTCAAATTGTGTGTTAGTCATTACCAGGATGATTGTTACTTTGACATTGGACTGAAGCTTCGGAATAGGGTTTGTCCCTGAAACGCGGTAGAAAAAGTTGTGTAGGACAAGGCGCTCGGTGTTCAAGTATGGCATGCGTGGGTTGTATAGTATCAATTTGGGAGCTCAGTGCATTTCTAGGCTTTCGAGTGAAAGGTTGTATTGTTTTGACCATTCCAAGAACAATGGCTGTAAAGTTTCAATAACATTGAGACAAAGGAAGCAGCACGTAATTGAGAGTGGGATGGAGATATCACGTTCTATATTCTAACATGGCAGTCTAGCAAAAACAGTTATATGATGACATGAAAGAAAACCACTTACTCCTACTAATTCAGAACCAGATTTACCCTCTTCTCGGAGATGATGCAAAGCAATTCAAATAGTTACTTGGCGTTGAGGCATCATTGTGGCAGCCAACATTTTGCTGCGCTGTTGGCCATGAAGAGAATGGTTTGATGTGTAGCCTACACTAGAAGAACTGCGCGGACCAGCAGAGGAAATGGAGGGTGCACAAAAATTGGTGGGAAGTTTATTAGAGATAGAAGCAGGAGGAGGAGGGGGAGGGCCCATTGTTGCTACATCAGACCCGGAAGACTGCCTGGGATATACCTCTTCTGTGGAAACATGACCAAAAACATGAGGTTAGAATGCAAATGAACTTGAAAATAAAAAGAAGGCTGACCTCCACGTTGTGCTGCCGAAGAAGCCTTGACAAGCGCCTTTCTTGCCACAGCATCAATTTCTCCCGGAACAACTGAGAACTCTTGAATAGTACGGATCAAAATGACATCATGAACGTGCACAAAAGATGACATACCAACACGCAATGAACCGCTGGCCGCTTGTCTGTTCAGATAATGCTGGTGGCATTCTGGGCAACAACAGCGACCAGTGCCATCTTTCCCTTTGATGTGATGAAACATTGTCGTAGTCAAACATTGTGCAGCACCTCCCACATTTCTGAGTAGTGGGCTGTAAGTGGATTGGAGTGAACTTGCTGGCTGACATGACTGGACTAGATGCTGAGTGGGATAACGTACCAACATGACATATATATATGTCTGGGTTACAGGTGAGTCTCTGGGCCGGGACTTTACAGGCGCAGGGCACCAGTGAGTCTCACCTTCCTTATTCTTGCTCTGTTCCACTGAGATCCATATTCGAAAAAGTGATGCGAGCGAAGTTTCCATTTGTTAATATCAGTGGGCCACGCAACAAACATGTGGTGGAAGAGGTATTCCGAGTTGGTAGAATCTGTGGGAAGCCAAGCCTGAGCTTCAAGGGATCTGAGACGAGCTTGAACGGGCCTGTAAGGGTTACATTGTCGATGATGAGAACTGTTGTTAGAAAACCACACACAAAAACAAACTAACACACAATCCTCCCAGATTCCACGGAACTTGTTTATGGGCTTTGCCTCCTAGAACAGTGGAGTGGTCTGGTTGTTCGTGGGGTGGTACGTATAAAGATCCTTCAAAGTAAAACCCAGAGGTGTATGAGTGTGGGTTTTGAGGAGGAGGGATAGTTGAATTTATAGAAAGATAGGGGCTTTGTGGTGAGTATAGACGAGCACTACCTTGCTAATCGTAGCACAAGGTAGGTTTGAGAACAACGAGGATGACGAGGTGACGAGGTTCCCAGTGATAGCAGGCTCCTGACGCACAAACTGTAGTGCTCAGAAGGACTCTGATCGAAAGGGATGACAATCACTTTCAAAAGTGACGAGTGACAATGACAGCAGTTAACAGTGGTAGAAGTGGTAAGTGTTGTGACCACACTGGATCACAAGTAGCAGAGTAGTGAACTTGAGAGTAGAGAAGAAGTCTGGATTGGATTTCTTGCTTTTTTTTTTACAAGGTAAAATACAGGGGTTTATATAGTAAAAGAAAAGTAGGCTATGCACAGTATAGCTGTGCAAAAAGAATGAGAAAGAACATGAAGGAAGGAATGTACGCTGACAAATCCTGCATAGGTAGTACAGGATAAGATTGTAAAAAAAGGAAAAGAAAGAGATAGAACAATGAATGCTGTGAGTAATGTCACAGGTTTGTACAGCCATAAAGTAAAGTCCAATAGCAAAAAGAGAGCAGAAAAATCATGATGTCATGGGAAGATGCAGTAAAAAAGGGCAAGGCAAAACACTATCAGTATCAACACAGTTCCTTTATTGTCAGTCAGGCATTCTAAAAAATATGTGTCCATAAAAATGATTCAAAAATCAAAAACAATTGCACTGTAAATGAATGTTCTGCTGAAGAAAAAGAAACTGGAGCCACCGGTCCACCACCTAATCCAAATCCGACAGTTCCATGGCCTTACCAATGGACTGGTTGTGTTGGACCACCTGATCAAATGAGGGAGGGAGAGGAGTAGTTCCAATTTGGAACAAGTGAGTCCCAGGCAGCGTGTGGTAGGTGTAGCTGTAGCGAAGACGATGGACAAAAGATAAGTGTACCCAAGTGAATGGGACAGCAATAAACATGGGCGACGCAAGGGGATGAACCTTCTCCAGCTCAAAAACTACCCACCCACGCTCCAACCAGGCAAGACGAGCGACCGATGTTTTGATAGTATATGATGGCAGATCGACGACATGAAGATGGTCCTGTTGCCCTATTTGGACCGGCCGCCGGGGCTTTGCTGATATCAGCAGTGGCACGTGGTAGTCAACGGATCGGCGACGGAAGCAGATAGGAAGTGGTGACATCAGAAATGGTGGGGGTGCAAATAAGATGAGGAGGAGGAGGGTGGAGGTGACGAACAAGTGGATTAGAATGGGGATCCAGAAACGACCGTCAGGTGAGAATAAAAAGGAGAGGAAGGGGCCCATGGTGGGGCTAGGCAAAGGAAGGGGAGTAAGGGAAATGACAAAAGCGAGGGCGCAATGCAATGTGTAGCCAGTGGCAACACGAAAATTTGCCAAAATGCCGAAATGCGGAAAGTACCGAATGGAAAAACAAAGGTGAGCGTGACTGGATTGCCTAATAGAGGTGGTGCTGATCAGCCACAAGTTCGAAAAAGGCAATATTAATTACTATTCCACGTAGCACTGTGCCTGTGTGGCGCAAAGGTGAGTCTTTTTGAATATTTGCTTCGTTATTGACACCTGTCCATGCTACCAATCAACTTTGTGTAAGGACCATTTTATTATTTTCTTATCTTCACTATGTCTTGGTTCTCAAACACTTTTCCCGTTACACCTCTGGCTCTAGGGCTAGAGGTATCCTTTGCCGTTTTACTTCTCATAGCCCTCACAGGCTTTCTTAACCATCACTACCATTTTATATCACAGATCAGAGACTGGGTATCGCTCCCAGCCAGCCAGCACACTGAGTAGGGACTGGTAGTAGGCATCTCGCCAACCAGCTCCAAGCCTCAGTAAAGCCTGGTTATACTAATAACACCTTATTCAGGATCGTACCTCATTACGAGGATACGGTTCCTGAACACACGTGACAATCCTCTATTATTAGTACAAGTCTCTCACCTGCTGATTAATCAAGTTAAAAATTGTACGATAGTTGTTCTCTCTTTTTCTTATTGGTCGATTGATTCCTCAGACCACTTTTCGTATATTCTCCTTTTGGTCTGAGGAACGAACAGTTCACTATATAAAGCCTTACCTATTCATGTATGGCTCCTTAGTTTTCTATTACTGAATTTACCCGCTTTACTCCTCAACAAGAACCTTTGAAGCTTACCTCTCAAAAGTCCTCTACTTGCTATATTTACTAGCGTCTGTCGACCTCAAGCTTATCAAATCCCTTACTCCCTGCAAGTGCAGAAGGAGACAGGTTTTGTTTTTGTTATAGTTTATTGTTGCCTCACACTTTGGTGCATGACAACGTCCCTGTACCAGGACGCACAACTACTAGCCATGTAGAACTAGGAAAACAATGATGTGAGTACCACATCCCCACATCCTGCTTACCAGCTTACATTTCACTCGTGAATTCAACAGAATCAGGATATGCACGGCACACTGCTCAACTAGGTCATCAAATCAACCAACCTGACCCCCCCAATTTAATACGGCAATTTCTGTTTGACTAGATCCATCTTGACGATGCAAATGCTCCATCCTCACATGATATTCCCCTTTTGCTTTGTCCGTACTTCAATGGCCAAGTCTCAGTCTTCCACTCCGCTACTGCATACTACTATGCACCTTGTGACCCCAGTTGCATCGGTTGCATGAGGCACGAGATCCTCAGAGCAGTACCATCTTGGCGTGGGGGTGCTCCTTGACATGACTGTGTCTTCGTCGAGCGAGATCCTAGTCTTCAAGGCATGCAAGGACTGGACGTTGTCCGGATCCTGGCTTTTTTTTCTTTCTTGTTTGAGGGTGTTTACTATCCTTGTGCACTTGTGCGATGGTTTTCAAAGGATGACAACATGCCTGATGATCTCACAGGCATGTACAAAGTTCAACCGGACTTCAATGAAGATAACTCTCCATTAGTAGAAATCATTCACTTAGATTGTGCTCTTTGGGCTACCCATCTACTTCCAATATTTGGGGAAGGATTTATTGACTCAGATGTTACCTGTCATAATTCCCTTGATAGCTTCAGTTCATTTTATGTCAATAAATTCATAGATCATCAGGCCTTTGATATAATATTTTGATTGTTTTTTTTTCTCTGCTCTTATTCTCGCTTTTTGGTGCTTTTTTGTTTGTACCACTTGTGAATGATGATCTTGCCTTTATGTGCAGCTTTACTAAGTTTTGTTAAATGTCCAACTCACTTGTGCGACTTCCATCAAACTTGTGACTTTCTCGTCATCTTAAATTTCCTTTATCATATTATATTCAACTTTCCTATCTTACACTGCTTGGAAACAAAAATAAGCTGCCCAAGGAGTTGCACATTTTACTGATGCTCCTTCTTGATCTTCATCTTATCAACCCCAAAAATGTGTCCTAGGAGCTATTTCAAGGCTTGGGTGGTATCAAGTTTGTCAATAGCACAGGCCATCGGCACACGGTGTTGCTCTGAAGCCCAACTTCGCATCATCAAAGAGCTATCAAACGGTAAAGGGTATAAACCGAGTCACTCCGCTTTCCCAGCAATATACATCTGGATACTCGCTAGCCAAGCCATAGTGATTCCTTGCCGATGTAGTCTGGCGTAGTCGTCAATAGTATTCTATAGTCCTTATAGGTGGTGTACATATCGTAGAAAATAATGGCAGGAGAGCTAAGATTCATGTTACAGTGCCGAGTCAATGCTGAAGGTATTGGATTTCATTGATACTAGTAGCTGCAGCTGGCTGTTGAACGTCGAAAATGACGGTGGTTGAATTGCTAGATTATACATTGTACAGAAGGGCCATTGACTACACAACATACAAGAAAGCTTGAAGCGCTATCTAATAACCAAGAGACGCATGAAATGTCTCTGATTATTTACATAGAACTCATCATACACTCTCATGCTCGTATCACAGGTTGCTGCAGGATCGGCTTTCTTGTTGTACTTTGGAACCAAGTGAATGACTTGGCAGACGTCTGTTAATGGGACAACAGCTAAGCTGTTTGAATAAGATTGATGGCAAACAAGATACATCTGGATATTTGGTGCTGGAATAGCAAAACAAACTCCATTGGCCTCGGCATAGTGGAGAGGGGAATAATCAAAAATTTTGATGCAAAGCAGAGGTGAGGATGCATGTGCATTTGAAGGCACAGGACAAAATATGGTGTGAACCTGTGCTACAATATAACCTGGAATAGTGTGTCAGTAAGTACTGGCATGAGATCTCATAATACATCACCAATGTTCTGATACATCTGCTGACAACATCATTCCCTCATCATGTCGGATAAGGAGAGTATCACAGCGACCATGTGGTAATGTGTCACTCGGGGGAAGAGCCTGGACTGTTCGGGGGGGTAAAAGAATGGCTTTGCAGATGACATCAAGTCTGTTGAAAGGAATGGCATTTCTGGAAACACCGAAAAATGTCACAAGAACAGACGAAAGATCAGGAATGGAATATGTTGTAGTAGCATCTGTAATAGAAATAGAGGGTGCATGAGGGCGTTTTGTTAAAAGAAATGCAGTGAAATGATCATATGAGATATGAGAGCGGGGCTTGTTGAATAACGAGATGATAAGCTTCTTGGAATGTAGATTTTGTTCCTCCGGTAGTACCTGAGAAAGCCATATAAGCTCAGGATAATGGACTGAAATCAAACCGACACCTTGTTTCATGGAATTGATAAGACTTGCACCGTTTTCCTTTAAGGTGGTGTAAAGTTGGAAGAAACATTGTTTTTCTTGGCGGTCCAGGAAGCGGCAGCACTGGCCATGAAAATCTCTGTGATTTGAACCCCTATATGGTGTCTTGACTAGCGTGATATGGCAGCGCTCCGTTATATCACTGGTCCATTGGAAAGGTGCCCCAAGCAGCTTGATACTCCATTCTACATGGTGCATAAGTTCCAGCTTTGGGATTTCGAAATGCTTGAGTAGATTCTTCTTTGCACCTCGTTGACCACCTGCTTGAAAGATACTCCCTTTATAATGGTAAAACTGTCGGAGAGCTTCATTCATTGTGTGCATTATTTTGCCCGTATGTAACAGACTTTGTGCCAGAAATATGAAGTCTGTTATGGCACGGAGTGCACATAGGGCGTCATTAGAAACAGCACCTGCTGACACAGCAATGAGAACCTTCTTGAGTTCGCAATGTTCACGGCCGGTACACTGCTTGATTTGGGAGATTCCTTGGGACCAATGGTGCACTCCAACTCTTGGCTGAAGAGCTGAGAGTCGCAGGTCAAGCTCAGGGCCCCCAATGATGTTGATCACCCATTTGAGAACATGGTCATAATAAAATTTATGCCAGTTGTGTAGCGCATCGGGAGTAAGGAATATTGAAGGGTCGGCCATCCCCCAATCACGCCAAAATGGCTCTGTTACCCCATTCAAATGCATAGTTTTGCATTTTTTATGAAACAGGTTGATTTTGTTCGCATTAACAAGAGAGCAGACCTTCTCAATGGTGTTTAGTGTTAGCTCTTGAGAACAGATTGGTTGAGGTGTAGGATTACCAAAATGACGAGAGTTGGAGGTGGAGATGGGTGAGTGTTTCACAGACATACATGAGATCAGCAGCTGTTCAGGCAAATTTGTGATCCAAGATATTAGGGGTGTGTGTACACAATGGAGATGCCCAAATGGGTCAGATATCAAATGTGGTGTACACCAAGTCTCCTTCAGGCTGGCCATGACAATGTTGATACAGAAATGATATATTTGTGCCGATAAAACTGACTGAATGGAGGCAGAAACATCGATGAACTTGGGAATGGGTAAGTAGGCGACCAAAGCAAACACATGAGATGAGGCTTTTATTCAAACTGATGGGTGTATGTTTGCGAGAGATAGGAGGACTGGATGCATCTCTAAGTTGCCGGTTCCTACAGTCAGTGGGGTTTTGTCAGAAGCGGTGATGATACCCACAAGTGTATTACCACTGGGAATTGAAGACTAATCACATAAAACACATATATAGTAGCAAAAAAACATCACTTACTTGCAAGTCCCACGCAAGCTCTCCACTCATGAACTTGTCATATGCTCGTTTTTCCCCTCTTTCTGTCTGCTCATATAACCTGTAGGGCTCCATATCCATGGATGAAGTGAAAACAGGGTTACTGAAGAGCATGTCGACTACTTCTATACCTTCTCGATAGTACAGTGTTATGGGGCGCTTTGTCTTGTAAGGCCCCACCGTAATGTTTACATGCTTCCAGTGTGGGACATCCGGCAATGATTCTATTTGAGTCTGAATGTCCCTAGCGGTAGTATAACATAAATCCTGTTGTTTAACCTGTAATTGCAGGTTTGAGGATATTAGAAATTGAAAACAATAATGAAAAAGTCTTACATTATCAAGTCGTAAGAATGTGTCAATTTTCTGTTGGGATAATGAGGTCAAACTCAGCCGGTTCGCTAAACCCCACTCTTCTTGTGATGTGAATGGGTAGTGTAGATTCTCCTTTCGAATATGGACAAAGATGTCTTCATCCATTTTCTGTAAGTAATTCCGACCACCAGGCCAACTTGAAGACTTGTTCGGATGACAATCTCTGGTTATACCGAATGCATCTCGAGACCCTGTAGAGTTGTTAGAATGCAAATCATAGCTATTACTAACTGCAGGCTCATCAACATGACGAGCATTGCTGTCGGGTTCAACATCCATAGGAACTGGGATAGCTGCTTCGCTATGTTCCTCCTCAGTCCCCCCATGCAAATTTTCATATTCATCATCCTCAGAGTCACTCCCATACAGCTGAGAGTCGTCACCAGGATCATTGACCACTAGCATACAAAAGTCATTATATGAAAATCATTGGGGCTAAAATTACTTACTATCCAGTGCAGTCTCTGGGTCGTCGCAATAATCACTATCATATTCTGGATCAGCGTCCGCAAGCCATTGCCCACAATTGCTTTGTGGAGATGAGAGATTATGTTCTAGTTCTTCATGGCTCTGGAATATTCTTGCACAGTTCAAACAAAAGTAGTCAGTGTTAGAAGTTGAAGCAGGCGGAGTGGAATAACCAGGAAAAGCGAGGGACATATTGGGGTCCATCGTTTGGTTGATGAGGAGCTATAGAAGGCGAAGGGTAATTTAAGGCCAGGAAAATATTTAGCACAGTAAAAGCGGTTGTGAGTTATAAACAAAAAACTGACCTGATTGCGGACTTAGAGAGTGGAGGGATGCAAGTTAGAGAGAAAGATTTCTGCGGACTTTGACATGGTCACTTGTACCTAAAGAAAGCTTTTTTCACCCTCTCGATCTCAACCTCACTTGTACCTAAAGAAAGTCTAGTTGTGCATATCAGTACGGTGCGCATACCTTGAGGTATCATGAGGATGATTGACAATTGAATGTGATCATGGCATCAACAAGATCACTGATCCCTGGCCATCAGGAAAAACCCTTTTGCTATATAGCGCTATATAGCCACCACCTCTATATATATAAATGCATTCATAGAAACTATAGTACTATCAGTGCAATCATAGCTCTTATAGCTCTTATAGCATAGTAGTAGGCAAAATCTTAACCAAGGGGAGAAGTATCTATAATTTGCTCAAACTCTGGATTAATGTGATAAACTTCTTCAGTAATAGAAAGAGGCCAAAAGTGTGAGGCAACAATAAACTATAACAAAAACGAAACCTGTCTCCTTCTGCACTTGCAGGGAGTAAGGGGTTCAATGAGCTTGAGGTCGACAGACGCTAGTAAATATAGCGAGTAGAGGACTTTGAGAGGTAAGCTTCAAAGGTTCTTGTTGAGGAGTAAAGCGGGTAAATTCAGTAATAGAAAACTAAGGAGCCATACATGAATAGGTAAGGCTTTATATAGTGAACTGTCCGTTCCTCAGACCGAAAGGAGAATATACGAAAAGTGGTCTGAGGAATCAATCGACCAATAAGAAAAAGGGAGAGTAACTATCGTACAACTTTTAACTTGATTAATCAGCAGGTGAGAGACTTGTACTAATAATAGAGGATTGTCACATGTGTTCAGGAACCGTATCCTCATGATGAGGTACGATCCTAAATAAGGCGTTATTAGTATAACCAGGCTTTACTGGGGCTTGGAGCTGGTTGGCGAGATGCCTACTACCAGTCCCTACTCAGTGTGCTGGCTGGCTGGGAGCGATACCCAGTCTCTGATCTGTGATATAAAATGGTAGTGATGGTTAAGAAAGCCTGTGAGGGCTATGAGAAGTAGAACGGCAAACGATACCTCTAGCCCTAGAGCCAGAGGCGTAATGGGAAAAGTGTTCGAGAACCAAGACATAGCAAAGATAAGAAAATAATAAAATGGTCCTTACAAAAAGTGTTTGGAGTCAAGTATATTATTATAGGCAAGGTACTATAAGTGCTCTTATAGCCTATAGCAGCCTGCATAGCTCCTATAGCTGTGAAGGTCATAGTTATAATATAGTTCAAGGTGCTTAAAAGGGCTAATAAATCATACAGTATTAATTAATTATATAGCCTGTATTAATGAGATAGTAGTTTGTATCTTTGATATTTATAAAATAAGAATAATGATTTATCTAAATATAAGTAGTGACAATGAGTAAAAAAATAATCTAAGTCCATGAAAGGTCAATATATAACACCTGTATATATATTTTATAAGCTCTCATGGTGTAGTGGATAAATGTGATGTGTGGTGATAGGTTGCTTAGTCACCCAAAAGCTGACTAGCAGGTTGAAAGTTCAAGTCCTGTCTGTGTTAATTTTTTTTTATCAGCCACACAACAATTTCCAACATCTATAAGAGCATTTATAGAGCTATATGAGGCTCTATAGATGGCAGAGGTTCTATAACAGATTTGACCACTATAACAGCTTTATGAGTACTTATAGTGCTATAGAGCTCTATATAGCTACCCCCATTTTTCCTGATGGCCAGTGAGTGAGTTGGCACAACCTGCAGGTGCGTGAGAAGATCAAGAACCTTAAGCCTCCAAGTCCTCCACAATGTCCGCAAGTCTTTAGTATGATAAACCTTGCAGAACCAAGGACAGCATTACCTTCATGTCCATTAGACTCACCCCTGGAGAAGCCCACAGAGCCAGAGCTTGAGGTTGCTAGTAGTAAAGGCAGCAAAAAATGCAGACTTCCTGCAGGTGATTTTGACATCCTACCGCCTCCCAAAAAAAACATGAAGAAATTATTTACCTCAGTAAGTGCTTGGTTGCCCTACTCACCTTCTTTTCCATATTGACGAGACTCAGGCTTTCATAGAGCGTAGCAAGGAAGTTAATGTTTACTTTGCACGCAAACGTCTTTCTCTTGCACGAGCCACCAGAGCCACCCTCACTTCTGCGGAGCACACAGCAAAATGTTGATTACAGGAGGCTGAACTAGTACATGATCTGGCAAAGGATGAGCTCGAAGAGGCCCAGTTTTGGAAAAAGAAGGCAGACATACAAGTTGGTGCAGTGAGACATTACCTTGATCGTGAGGGCATTCCACTTGCAGACTCGGATGGCTTGGTGGGAGGGATAGTTCCAGACTTCGATAAGATACCTCTATCAAGTCCAGAGAATTCAAGTGAGCCCTCCAAGTCCTCAGGATCAGATGATGGGCATGAGTGACATGCCTACCGACTTGGATCTTGTCATTTTTTTCATCATGCATAGTATTTAAAATGTACAGATTGTGCAATGTAGTGTACACTATATTATATTCTCAATACATGTTTTTGTGCAGTGTTGTAATCATTATTCCTGACTTGAAAGGCTTGAACTTTTGAACTGCGTGAATGTGTGGAAATTTGGACTTGGGGAAGAAACCATCGCCTATTACGATAACACAATTTTTGGACCTTTCCTTTAATTTTCATTCTCCATTTTAACCTTTTTACTATAGTTCACACTCCGTGCCATGCGGCATGTTCCTTTTTCATTCTAACTCCACCTTCTCACGCAGCGCTGCCTTTATTCTTCTTTTAGACACAAACTCTCTCATGCAGTGGAGCTGGTCACACGGGCTACGCCCTCTGATATCATTAGCCACTACTTTTATCAACTGTACAGTACATAGGTACAAACACTCTGTATTAGTATAAATACCCCAATAGATCAAGGAGACTCCTCAGCGAGTCCTCCTGTTGTTAACCAACAAACTCTCTGCAGCCTAAGGGGTAACCACTCCCCATTCACTACCCTTATAGTGTGTTCTTGTGTGCGCCAGAGTAACTAACTCTTGGTTGTTACATCGCCTGTCTACATTAAACTCACTTAGTATCAGCCTGATGCCATGATCTACAGACATTATGGTATCAGGCTTGTTCATAATCCTATCCATCCTGTCCATTACCGTCATTACACGTTTCTTTCATTAACTTCTATACAGTATAATGAAGCACTGTCAACACCATGGTGCACTTTCATGTAAGTCTCATTTTGCATGTATTATACATCATTGCATCCACTTAGTTTTTTATGTACACATACAGGGTTTCCATACATTAAAATCTGACTTTTTATGTTCGAGTAGTGTAGTATTTTAGGATTTCCCAGCTTGATACTCTGAAGTCCCCAGTCAGTCTTATTCAACATGTCAGGTGAGTCTTTCGTTGCTCATTTTTTTGCAGATCTAACTTGTATTTTAGAGACAATACAAGGTTCAAGAGGGCCTGGTTGCCCTCGAGGTTCAGGAAGAGGGAGAGGGTCTGGTCTGGGTCGGGGTGCTACTTCTCAAGTCGATCCTGGCCCTCAACTCCCCGCATTTCAACCACGTCCATACAGAGGCCCATCGTACAATGCTGGAGGAGCCTTCAGCTCAACAGATCAACCCCATCCGACCCCTCAAACACTCCAGTCTCCGATCCATCGCCCTTTCTCAACACTGCTCACGCAGCCACTCCCATCCCAGTCTTTTCAGCACGATACCCAACATTCTCCCCTGCCAATTCCTACACCAGTGCAACATCCAGCGCAACATCCCTGGCCCGTACATTCTCCATTTCCATCTCTGCCAACACAATATCCCCGGCCTACACACTCTTTGGTTCCTCCTCGGTCACCTCCACCACAGCTACCTCCCATAGGCCAATTTCAAGAGCACCGCCAACAGCCACATCCCCTGCCCTCGCAGCCTATTATAAACTCCCACTATCTATCCACAAGCCCCTACCCAAACTGCAACCCCAACATGTGGCCCCCTCTATCTAGTGCACCCCATACCCGCCCATCTCAAGATCAAAGTCAAAACTCCCTTTCAACCTCACCGCCCTTCTCTCCTAGCTTTGCCAATGTTGTCCAATCCAGGCCTTCTGCAAGCCAGCCTCAAAGTATGGTCCGCCCAATGTTGCCTGCCCCCAGCACCAAATTTCAGCCTGCCATTTTGCGGAGCAGTGGGGCCCCCTGGGCTCGAGACATAGCCTCCCAGATGCCACCATCCTCCAGCACCACTAATCCCAGCACTGAAACTCGACCTACCATTCTGCACAGTAGCAGGGCCCCCAGCACTCCAAATGCAGTCTCCCAAATGTGATTTCCCCCCGGAACTATGAGTCCCAGCACAGGAACTCGACCCTCTGTCCCACAAACTACTACGGCTTCTACAGCCAGCTCTAGTACAGTGTCATCCACAGCATCTTTACGCAGAAGGATTGCTGCTGCGTCATTGATTCAGGTAATGTATCAACATTGCCTTGTAGCATTCTCCATGATATGCCCTGTAATATCATTACTGATATACCTACATATACAGGCTTCTGGAAGGATCACTGATACATTGGCTGACCATCAATCCCAACAAGTGTCCCGCCATCTCCCCTCCCAGGACTTCCTTCAGCAATTCCAAAACCATACACCGCCCAACTCTTCTGCTCCCTCACGAAGGTCTCATACCGCTTCTCGCTCACGTTGTTCCAGCCGTTCCCGTACTCGCCGTCGTTCTCAGCAGTCATCTTCTGAAGATTCATGTTCCAACTCGCAAGATCAAGACACAGAGGATGATGAAGACAGAAACCCTGCAAATACTGATTTTGAGATAAATGTGATGGCGAAAAGCCTCGTGCCCAACAACATTCAAAGAAGGAGAAGAAACCCACACCTTGGGATATGGCATTCTACCTGCCAAAGGTTCAGAAGAGGATTGCTTGTGCACAAATGTTCTATGGCCAAGAGGTCGCTACCTCCTGGGGATTTCCATACTTGGCCAAAGGGCCACCTCCCGAGCAGCCTCACCGGAGCACTGAAACCAAGGAGGAAGCTTGGAACACTATCAATCAAACCAATGACAGCTACCAATGTGAGTCTATCAAGCATCCTCAATCGTGATAGCAAACCTAACATCTCCTTCAAAGATCCCGAACTCGACAAAGGTATTCGAAAATTGGTCAAGTTTTCATTTTTTTCATTTACTTGAACGCTAATATCTACTCTATAGATCAGAGACGAAGGCGCGTCGCTGCGTGGCAAGGTTAGAGATTATGGATGGATTGCTGCTAATCATTATAATATACCAGTACCAGCCGACAACATATTGTCAGATCCGGATAAACTGAAGGAATGGGAGGACCACATAATAAATCAATGGCTGGGAAAAGACACAAAGATGTTTCTGCATGGTCAAATGGCTGATGGGAGGACAGATTGGTATGGACATCCTGCATTGGATGAAATGATGGTTGGGTTTTGGTTTGGAAGATGCTCCTATACTCGTGATTTTCTGCACAACTTTCAACCGCCAAACAAGATGACTTTGGCACTCACTTGCACAGCTGTATGTATTTTCATTTATGCATATTCATATCTACTGACAACTCTTGATAGCTCAAATGTTCTATTGAAGAAAAGATTCGAAATATAGCTTTTCAATCCATCATCCATGTCGTCAAATTCAAGACCGATAAGTATCAATCATTCTATAAGACACACATAGCTAGTATTGAGAAGGCAATGAACTCACAAATCATTGGGCCGATTGTCAAGAAGTGATGTGATGACTGGGCCAGACGTGGGAGGTAGGTGGTATAATGTCCATTCAAGCATTCCTAATGCCTATTCAATGAGTAGCAAGCTACAGAGAAGCCACACTGAAGGTAACCACCAATTTGATGGTGATGGTGATGATGACGAACTAGGGGCTTCTTTTATTCCAAGTGATTCAGAGCTGGAATGAATGTAATTACTGCTTTACTGCTATCTCGTTGTATATGCCCTATGGAATCACTTGTAACGCCATGATCTATGGATTATTTCACTTAAATTTCACTGGTTTTTTATTCAGCTATTGTACTATGTGGTGGGCCATTTATGAATTAAACTCTGGGATTCAATTTTTCATTGTGCGAGCAAGAAACCAACGCATCCTGTTATGTAGTGCGTCTGTAATAGCTTTGTAGCAACGGTTCACTACGCATAATGCTGTTTGTGTCCGGACACTAAGCGAAGCTACAGAAGCTACGTAGCAATGGCCAGTCTACCGATGTACACGGATAATGTCAGACCATCTCGATCCACCTTTTTTAGTCAATCATCAAGTGTCTGGCCACTCGAGGTTGACTGAGCATGCAAAGTAGGTAAGCATGACTTTCTGCTTACCTAATATTTCCAGCTGACATATGCCTTGTACCCCCTTGCACTCAATCCCTGGCCTGCCTGCGAACTTTACCATACAAATTTTATATAGTAACTATTTTCCTTTCCATATTCGTGACATTTTGTCTTCACCAATTTTCCCTTTACTTGCAAAGCACATTTTATAATAATATTGATACTCACAACAGTCACGGTCACACTGCATGGGCAAATTAGAGGTATAAAAGCGGCTGTTGAATATACTAAGATGCCGTGTTCCGCGGTGTCTAAAATTCCAACCGTAACCAAACGACCACCGTACCGACATGGTTCAGCTGTGCAGAGCGTATTATCCTGCAAGCCCTTTTAGAGTCAAGCACGCAAATTTGTCCATCAGATCCAAGAGAATTCGGACTGACATCGAATGCAGAGCGTCTCAAGTGAAGGCCGGTGCTATACCCACACAGCATCGATATCAATGAATGTAAGGTCTCACCACCATTCTCAGCGTCGTCAGGAAAGATGCCAGTGGCGCCATTAGTAAACTATTCATCTCATCATGATTCTTTCTACAGTAGCTGTGTTCCTGGGCCCTGGCTGCTGGCTGCTGACACGGAGTATCGTAGTACTGGAAAACTTATAAAGGCTTGTAATTTTACTCGATAACGACCACTCGCCTAACAGCTCACCAGAGAGAACCAGAGGTCTGTTATTCAGGAGTTTTTTCTTGAGTGAACCACTCTACTGACAAGGACGAACTGTCTTTCTCCTCAGGTTTACCATTGACCGCCAATACACACTTCTTGAGATTTCCCCCAGCATATCATAGGTGTGCGACACGGTAGCTAGTGAGTCCTGTTGTATTTTCTTGGGCGAAGTCGCGGTTTCTAACGCTGAGCGTGCTCTACATTCCTATGTGGCAGCATAAACTGACGGTACACTTTGAAGTCACTTATCGGTCAGTAATCCGACGACTCTCTCTGTGGAAACTGCGATTGTCACCGCCGCACAAAATATGATAAGGATATTTATGGGGAGGCCAAGTTACCCTGTGAGCGGGCAAGTGCGATTCGGAGGACCGAGAGTTACTTCAGGCGGCCAGCCTTCCAATTCAGCATCCGGTATGCCGTCGCGTTTACTGCCAACCAGAAGAAAATCCAGGGCATACTTACCCTCCAACATGCAAGCTGTTGTCTTTGAGCGCGTAGTATGCAGAGGCGAAGAAGGTGGTGTAGGATTCGTGAATGTACTGCGGTTGTGATACTAGCAATTTAAGGATGCGAATAAATATCGAGTGGCTACCTAGCTACCTCATGTCTGAGGAAGGTTCTGATAGAAAGCTGGATCGCTGCCAGATGACCGTAGTAGTGGAACTCTCCGTGAGTTCAAGCTGGATTTTGGCAAGAACGCTTTATGCTGAGAACTACAAACTGGAGTAGGATTTCCCGAATGGGATTGACCACTCTCGGCCCCGATTAAATGAATGTGGGAAAGGATTAATAATTTATTTGTGGTTTACGCCAGCAATATTATTATTTCACAGCTCTTCTGTACATTGACTCTATGCATAACGCCAGTCTCACTCATATTTGCTTGAATTGAAGAGGAAAGTCAATAGTTGGGATCATGGCGCCTGCTCACATTGCTATCCTTGGTGGCGGGCTTACAGGCTTATCATCTGCATTTCATTTATCTCGTCGTTTTCCAAACTCGCTAATCACGTTACTGGACAAGGAGACACGGCTGGGTGGATGGGCTCGTACTAAGCGTATTCAGGTCAAAGGGGCTGATGGAAAAGAAGGCATTGTTGTAATAGAAGCAGGCCCACGGACATTGAGGCCAAATGCGAAGTCCGTCTTGGAACTTGTAAGTTCAAGATTGTAGACCCCCTGATAAAAATATCACAGCTCCCCTTCTTGTTGACTTTCTGTGTATGATTGCTAACTTGGCTACACCAAGGCCAGATCAACCTATTGGACTTGAAGTCCTCGCTTGTGACCGTCTCAAAGTCATCGCCAGCAGCCAGGAATCGCTATCTCCGCATTCCTAACCATGCCGGCCTAGAGAAAATTCCATCCTCCCTGCTTTCTATGCCGTTTTCTTCACTTGGCCGGACCATGCTACTTGGTGGTATGCGCGACATTTTTAGCCGACGAAATAGACCACCGATATCCGACGAGTCTGTCGACTCGTTCTTGGCACGTAGATTCGGTGAAAAAATAGCAAGGACATTTGGAAGCGCAATTATACATGGTATATATGCCGCCGATTCTCGTATGCTAAGTTTACGTGCTGCGTTTCCGTCCATGTGGGAGTCGGAGGATAGGGGCAGCGGAAGCGTCAGTATGGGATTCTTGCGACCAGTACGGAAAACAGAAACGAATACCAACCATCATTACGAGCTAGGAGACGTGATGGACTTGATGCGGGACGTATCTGTGTACTCGTTTAAGGATGGTATTGGTTCGCTCACTGACACCTTGGCACGGGAGATCAGGAAGAAGCCAAATGTAAGGGTATATAGCGGCGTAGGTGTCACATCCCTACGTCTTAGTTCAGGAAGTAAAGGATTCGAGGTAATTTTCTATTATTATCCGCTGTATATATATGTATTTTTTTCATATGCTTTTGGCGCAGGTGACCACTGTCTCAAACGAAACATTGCATCCGACTCATGTAGTATCAGCACTACCACTACCACGTTTGCACTCTCTTCTACCGCCGACACTTGCCCTTCCTCATCTAAAAACAAACCCTTACACTTCCGTGACAGTCGTGAACTTGGTATTTTCTGCACCGTCTGGATCTTCACTGCATCCTCCAGGGTTTGGCTACCTCGTCCCACGGCCTGATAGCGGGTATACTGCAGAAGATGCCGGAATTTTAGGCTGTGTATTTGACTCGTCAGCGACCGCGTCCCAAGACAATGTGGATGGAATCGTCAAATTGACGGTTATGCTTGGTGGGCCCTATCCCATCTCACCGGCACACGTCGAGATTTCTACCATCTTACGCAACTTATCTATCCATCTGGGCGTGTCTCTACCTCAGCCACTAGCAGTGCGCATACATTCAAATGCTAACTGTATACCGATGCTGGGAGTAGGTCACGTAGAGCGGATGAAGGACCTGAAACAAGTACTCGAGCAAGAGCCCTGGAGCGGACGACTGGAAGTCGTTGGAGCAGGAGTTGGTGGGGTCAGTGTAGGTGACTGTGTCGAAGCAGGCAGAGGTGTTGGTCAAAATTGGGCGTGATATGATTTCGTTTTGAGCTGCTTCTATGTATTAATCAACTGAAGAACATGAAGCTAGAACGAATAATATTGCTAATACTAATAGACACATAATAAACCAAGCATTGCGATACCAGTACAGAGTGACAGTTGAAATTAGTAGATAGATAATAAAACCAAGTCCGATACTATAATCATCATATATCTGTATATCCTACAAGAAGCATCATTGAGCCAATTCACCATGTTCCCAAGGCACGGAAATGACTCCAATTTGATACTCTCCACGCTCGCCGGTTGATGGTTGCTCTGAACTCCCTTCCATACCAGAGGTATTATTGGTCAGACGGATAGGAGAAGGCATCGCAATCATGACTGCGACCTGAACAGCCTCTGGCAGACCGTCAGGCTTATCTGGTATCTTGTTTTGCTTTCTGCCTGGAATGAGTGAGCGCAATGTGCGTGGTCGCAGTCCACTGATGGACACCGGTGCAGCCAGGCCATCAGACGTCGCACTCTCCGCCGAGTATGCTGACGTCCCCTCCTTAATTCTTGGAATGGAATCACCACGCATTAGGGTGGCCGATATCGGCTGTAAGGCAGGTTTGCATCAGAGGTCATGCGAGAAGGCATGAGGGTATCGTCGGAAGTACCCCCGGCGTGAAGAGAAGAGATAGACGCACCATGATCGTCCGCCAATTCCACGAATCCTGGTCGTCCAAGCTCTTCAACCAAGTCTCCCAAAATGCTGGTCTAGTCTGCTTCTCCACAAATTTTGCCCTTTGCACAGCTTCGTCCCATGACTCGCCAGTGCGAATCCTGAAGCCCCTTCGAGAGCCGATGCCGCATCCCACGAAGATGAGCAGAAGAGCGATGAAGGTGATGAGAAAGCCGAAGAAATAGTTTGCGCTGCTGTTTCCACCCGAAGAGCTGCTTGCTGGGGATGCGGTACTGCTGCTGGACGATGAGCTCGTCGTCGCGGTTGAGACAAGAGAGCCCGAGGAGGAGGACATAGGGCTTGTTTTGTCGGACGAATTAGATGTGCGATATCGTGGCACCTAGAGGAAGAGTGGGCTGAGAGAAATGTTGACCAGCAAGATTGTTCTCATTGGGACGGTCGCCTGGGTGAAAAACAAACGTCAACCCGGGCCATCTTACTTGGCAGATTCACAGTTGGTAATTATAACCGTGGTGAAATCCACACGTGCTCCTTATTATCTACACACTTGCGACTTCCATTTTCAAAAACAATACATTGCACCATGAACTTGAAGCTCGCAACCGTTTCGTGCATAGATACAGATTATTTGTACACAAAAGTAGTTAGCAGGGACTTCATAATATCACACAGCTTTCAGGCCCTCCCAATGCCGGTAGTTCCAGCGGCAGGCATCGTGGTTGTTGTTGTCGAAGGCTGAAGCGCTGTGCTCCAAGTGGCAGTGGTGGGCCAAGGGGTTGCCGCAACAGCTGGAGAGGTCGTGCCGTAGGGGGCGGGGCCAGGGACTATCACAGAGTAAAAACTCAGTAGGGCTTTCGAAAGTGTTCCAGTAAGAAAACTTACTCGTGTATGCATCTAACTGTTGATAGATATTAATCAGGATTCCAGGGTCAGTCGGGCTGTAGGCTCCAGGAATATTGACGGTAGGCGGAGAAACAGTTCCAGAGCCCCCAACCTACATCATTACGTGTCCAACCGATAAAGTTCAGTTATAGTGCTCCAAAAGGAATGGACGAACGTTAATCTGATAGCACGACATGTAAAATCTGTTTTGTCATTTCGTTAATAAGATAATATGACATAAGAGTAATGAGGACTAACTGAGCACCACCCTCAGAACTGGCTACGTGAAGAGCTATGATTGGATGACGCTTTGCATGAGGAGTTAGAAATGAGCAAAGGGAATCCCAAGACTTACCAATGACTTCAGCACGTAACAGATAGTTGCCAGGCTCAATATTCTGAGGAACCGTGAAGGTATAGTGCCCACAGTTGTCCTAGTACCAAGACAAGTTAATGAACTATCACTATTTTCTTGTAGCAAGCTCTTACATTGAGAACCTCTAAAACGCATTTATAAATTTCGGAAATCATGAGGAAATAAAATTCTCACCAGTCCCCCAATAATCAGGATCATCTGAAGGAAGACCTATCTCAGAGACTTTGAACCAGGCCGCGCTGGAGCCAACAGCAGTAGTAGCATCAGAGACTTTAGCCATATAAATCTGAAAAGACCCTCAGCATAGATCACGGGGTGGGGAGAACTGTGATAGATTGTTACATTGATTGGGCCGTAGTGGTTCCCCCCAATAGCTTGGGTAGAGCAGGAACGATCGCCAGGCTGCTGGTGCATTTCGACAGTCACTGCATCTCCAGCTAAAGCACGCCATGCATAAGAAACTGAGACGAGCAGGCGGTGACGAATAATAACATACGGTTTACGGGACATATTCCCGAGCTTGGAGTAGGATTCACGTTGCACGTAAGGTCCTATCAATCCTGTTCAAAACCAATGTTATTGTGAGCGCTATCGGAGTACTCACAGTGCTGCTGACATCGGTGACAGGCGAGTTACTCAGGGGCATGCGCACGCAAGCCTCAGAATAGTCCACCCCGTTAATCCACAGATCTTGAAAAGTGGCATGGGCAGTAACAGATACAACAAAACAAACAGTAGCGGCGAGTGAAAGAAGCATTGTAGATTTTCCCAGTCAAATCACGCAGTGCTCGAGAGGATGGCGATACCTTTGGCATTGAGTATCCGCAGAGTTTTATAATGTCTCGTAGGCTATAATACAAGTGTCATTACATCAGTTAGTCTACACCGAAGTAGATATTGTCATGATATACTGGAGAGATATTTCCGCGAAATCCCATCAGGTGATCTCAAAAAGAAAATGCCAGCCTAGGGGAATAATCGTGGAGAATCGATGAAGAAAGTCAACGGCGAGTTGTCGTTAGGCGAGCGGATACAGCTTGTCAATGTTTAGAAGGTTTTACAGAGCATATGCGATTCTCGGAAAAACATAGTTCTGCGAGACATTGGCGGGTTAGCTCTTGGAAGATATTCGATTGTCGGAAAGCTACTATCCGGAAATTATCCGAATTAATGTCAAATAAGACGCACTGCACTAGCCAGGATACTATTGCAGATGTCGTGATAGTGCCAAGTGTTGTGTAAATGTGGATCCTATCGATCATCTGTGCTATTGAAGCATACAATCAGACTTGCGCATTCATAATGAAACCAAGCAACTGAAAGGGTACGCATGACTTGTATTTAACAGGTTGAAACGGAAACATACACTGCATATACATATTTAAGCAAATTTTTATCACCGGAGGTAACAAGAAATGATAGCATGAAGCACTTGCCAAGTCCACGATACCTATGTAGCCCCGCACGGTTCAAGAATCAGCTACCACGGAGGGAGCACCAACACTACCCTTGCGAGTTCTTATAACTTTATTTCGGAGCGCCTTTTCTTTCAACTCGTTTTCTCTTTTTTCCAGTTCCAGTTTCTCTGCTGTGGATTTACCTTTTCGCTGGAAATTCCAGATTTTAGAGGATGAATTGCTAGAAGGAAAAGATCCAATACCGACACCTTCAGCCTCCCCTTCCCATTTACTTTTGCGCTTCTCAACTTTGGCTTGACCCTTAATTTTCAATTCACCCTTTGGGTTGTGAGGAAGATCGTCGACGTCCATACTGACATCTCGTGCTGGAGGCGGTGGGCGTCGATTGGCGGGTGAGCGGCTTACACTTGGGGTCCGACTGAACTTCCTTCTTCCGGAATCTCTGGGTCTCTCCTTACTGTCTCGTCGCCTCGGCGGCGGGGAAACAGGAGACCTCGACCTCGACCTTGAGATACTCATTCGCCTATTTCCTCTTGGGGGGCTCGGGCTTCTCCTCCTACCGTAACTTCGTGGAGGAGGCGACCGAGAACGACTGACTGAGCGCGAAGGAGACCTAGGAGATAGGCGACGTCTACGAGGTGGAGGGCTGCGACTATCTCGGCCTCCATAGCGTCTAGCTTCCCTAGGAGGAGGAGAATAAGAAGGCGACCTCACCCTGCGCCGCGGTGGGGGTGAACGAGACCTAGAAGGAGAACGGGTTGGGGAACGCCTGCGCCTGCGTGGAGGAGGGGAACGAGGAGGCGGGGAACGTGAGGCGCGTGAGGGACGGGAGGCACGAGAAGGTGGAGAACGAGAGAATGACCGCCTTCGAGGAGGCGGCTCACGGAACCTACGCATCGGAGGTGGAGAGCGTGAACTCCGTGCATCAAAGGGCGGAGAACCGGAGACAGAGCGGCGGCGAGGAGGAGGGGATCGGGACATCCGACGGGGAGGGCGCTGAATATGCAACGTCAGATAGCAAATTATGCGAAACGATAAAAAGGACTTACACCTCCTCCACGAGCACCCCAGCCGCTATCGCGCCCTCTGCCACCGCGGTCATCATCGAACCCACCTCTACCTCTACCTCTGCCCCTTCCTCTCCCACCACCCCTGTAGCCACGATCATTTTGACGAACATCATCCAAACGAGCTCTGCGGTCTCTTTCGTTCAAAGCTCGAGTGTCACCTTCTTTTGCTTTTCTCATTTCTTCTTTTTTCTCTTCAACAAAAGTACGAGGTACTCCTGCCGGAGATTCTTGAGCTTCTAACAGTAAGTTCCACAGGGCAATCATGAAAGAAGATGTTGAGTTAGTTAGAAAACCTGTCAAATTTATCTGCATCTTTTTAGGATCAGGAGTCTGAGGACAAAGGACTTGTAAACGAGTGCGATAAACTGGTGCCAATGGCGTGCTTACCGGCTGATCAGGATCTTCAAGAAGGCCCATTGCATATTCGACGACGACTTCGTCTTCGAGGCCAACAAGTTCTACGACCTTCTTTGCAATCCAAGGTCTTATAACCTGCACATTAACCTTACGCATATCAACCTTCAGTGAAGAAAGGGTGTTAACAAATAAGAGATACTCCCTAACACACATTCAACAAACCTTTTTGTCGAACTCGGCAGGGAATTTCATGGATTTCAAGAGTTTTAGCTCTTTGTCAGAGAACCTCCGATCCTGGTCGGCTGAAGTACCCTTAAAAAAGCCTGTTACAAGAACCTTAAGAACGAGGTGTAAACCTCAGAGCTTTAGATGACTTACCAGCGTCAGCCATGTCCGCAACGAATATGCTTCAAAGTAAATATAATCCAATGATGAATGCAGAACTTGAACCAAGACGACGCTTGAGGGTTTCGTTTCTGCGCAAAAGCACCAAGCAGCGTGGGAACCTCGATAAGCGCCCTTGAATGGAGCTACCGTTTCTTTCATTCTTTCTATCAAACACTATGGCCTCATATGCATAACTGACAGAGTCGTGGCATAGTCTCATTCCTCGACCCAACTGTCTTTGGGCTCGAGGTCTTTGCATTGAAAGTATCATAACTGTGTATCAGCGCGATTTTTGGTTGCTCATCGTGGTGTATCATTGTTACCTTCGATATCAGTGAGTTAATGTTGACAAGCATATCACTTCTTCACCCGAAAGATCCATGCCACCTCTACAAAATCTGACATTCAACCATGCTAGCTATATTCGTCACAGTACTTAAAAGGATTGATCTCTACCCCCAACACCGGAGTTTTGAGGATTCTACGAGATAGTTCAAGTTATGTCCTCGTTTCTTTTTGTTCGTCTCCATGTGATATTCTACCTTGCCTCTCAGCTATAGTTGCGACAAAAACATGCATGTTTTCTTCAAGTCTGTCGCCACTCCCATTGGTTAAATCATACACTGCGACCATTAAGTCATCCAATATATTCTCTGTTGTTTCCATCATCCTGGCAATGCAGATGAGGCAATGCTCCCAAACTTTTTAGTTTCATGGTGGCTCTAACCTCTATGTTTCCCATGACATACGTTGTCTAGCGATTTCATGGATGAGCTCAACTGGCGCTTTTGAATCTGACTGAGATCCCTATCACTCACTGTACGACTGGATTTTATTAACGAAATCTGCTAGTTCTACAGCATACCCCCATGACTTTGATTACACTGGTACTCATCATATATACATTAAATACATTAAATAAACATCAAGCACAATCAGATGCCGTGCCAATTGATAGAATCCCTCTGTCGCGAACTTTAGCAAAATGCTGCCTGATCAGCTCCATTCCAAGATCATCTTTGACATTCAGTATCACTTTCACACTTTGCAAGCCCGCAAATTGAGGTTGTGAAAGTATGTCGGCGAGACTATCCCAGTCGATCTTCTCCACGGGGCCTGACACAAGCCCCGACACCGCATAAACCAGCCCTATGGTTACCTCCTGTATATGAGGAGATTGAATATGGCGATAGAGTTCCAGTACCCAGTCCATGTCAGGTGTAGTTTGGTCGAGAAACAAGTTATGCACGTGGAATGCACGAAGCTCTGTGACATCCGAAATTTTCATTTGTTGAACCAAATCCAGTGCTGCATTTAGGTCGTAATCAGTATCGAGAACCAACCAGGTGATGCTTTGATACACACCGTCTGCAAAGTAGAAATCGTCGTCAAATCGTATGTGTAATTCCTGGAGAGATGATCCGACTGAAGAGAGAAATGTGGGTATAGCGGATACATCTTTCTCCGATAGCTCCCATAAGTGTAAGGTATGCACAGCAGGTTCGCGTTCTCCAGACTGAATCCAGTTCAGGATGGAGGCTTTCCGAGTGCATGACAGGGACAAAACGCGTAAATTAGGTGGTCGATGGTATTGGGTTGGCGAATCAAGCTCTATAGACTCTTTTTCCCACTTCACGATGTCGAATTGGAGGTCCTCCAACGCAGGGAACGCATCGATGAATTGCATGAGGTCGCAGAAGGACCGAAATTCAAAGTGCTGCAACTTCAACTTCTTGATCCCTTTGAATATTGTCAGAAAGCTCTGTCTAGCTTCTGTACCGAGAAACTCCCAGGTGACACGTTCAACCTCGAGAGTCTCCACCCGTGTAAGAGCCTTCATGCGGGGTAAAGCTTCGTTCAACCACCTTTTCTCCCAGGTATACGCCCCTCGTCCTTCGCGCATGTAGACTCGGCGTACATACGGCGCAAACGTGGCAATCGGTGACTCTACAAGTCGCAAAAAACTGTCTTTTTTCCATGGATGAAGTGAGATGGAGGAGAATAGATGATGACGAGATGCAGGAAGCCATTCTTTGCAGACCAAGCTGCAGGTGGTAAGGCTGTGAACATCTTCATGGAGATGGTCTATTATATGGTCAGTGATTTCTGGAGGGATTTTGTGACGCCTGAACATGCTCAACGGTTAGCTCTGCAGAAGAGCGCCAAAAAAACGGGGGTTAGGCTCTTTTCATCTCTTTATCACCATGTAATTGCCGTAACGAGGCTGCTTATGCCTTTCTCGGTGTCGACTCCGACCGTACCAGTACTGTGACAACTTTGTGATGGCGGCAAGGTAACAATGTTCTCGGACTAAGATCTCGGTATCAACTTCCATAAATTTTACAGGTACAAAGATATCAATTTACAAGATAATGAAATTCGATAGTAAAACTTGTATAATCAGAGATCGTTGATTTGTGCGGAACCCCGTGTGCTCCTTCACCATTCTCTCAAACCGCCATCATCACCTCGACACACAGCATTTCGCCAAGCCGGTCGTGTCACACAATCAGCTGCTCGTTCCCGGACCAGGGCTTCGTTGATTTCAATGCCTAATCCAGCTCCTGTAGGATGAGAAACCGTGCGTTAGAGTTCATTCGCATCACCACATTACACAGGCAACTCAGGAACACTCACCTTGAAGGGCTGCAACATGTCCATCTTTCACTTCGAAGACCGATGGGTCGACCAAGTACGTGTACAAGTCGGCGTCATCGCTGTTATAGTGGATCTGACCATCAGAAAGGGGTCAGACTAAGATAAGATAGTGGATGTTTCTGAAATAGCTTGCCTGCCAGCTCATTTCCTGGATGACAACTAAGATATGTGTGTAAGCCAAAAATATCACCCATCTCCAAGCCAATATTATAAAGGATACGCACAGTTAGGAGCATTTAATCCGACCTGAATACAAGCGGCAAGAGCAACCGGCCCAAGGGGACAATGAGGAGCAAAAGCGACATCATATGTTTCGGCCATGGCTGCAATCCTGCGCAGCTCGCTGATCCCTCCGCAGTGTGATACCTAAGAAGAGAAAATGAATATTCAACGTTTGTTTACCAACAAATAACCACGTGCATCTGGTTGTGCTATATCAAGCGCTTTCTTCTCGAAGTATGGCCTAAAGTCACTCCGAGAATAGAGTCGTTCTCCTGAAGCGATAGGTGTCGAAACTGCATGAGCTATGTCTGCAATTTCTTCAACCTGCGTGGGTAACAGTGGCTCTGATGATGCGTGGCTGTTGAATACAAGGCCTCAAAAATTGCCTATGCTTCTCACCTTCGATGAATAATGGCTGATAAGGCTCAAGTAGCTTGGCAAGCTGTTTGGCCATGCCTTTGTGGAGACGTCCATGAAAATCGATACCAACATCCAGCCCGACGGCCTTGACTTCTTGAACTCGCTGTATGGTCCCATTCAAGATGGAAGGTGAGTCGATCCATCCAGTAGGGCCTGAAAGAAAGGAATGAGGAAACGCAAACACTGCCAGGAATGAGTCGCACCTGTGCCGCTCATTTTTACGGCCGTAAATCCCTGCTCTTTTCGCAACAGTGCACCCTCACGTACGGACTGAGGGTTGTCGCCTCCAACCCAACCGTAAACCTTGATTTGGTTGCGTACTTTGCCTCCAAGAAGAGACCACACTGGGACTCCAAGCTTCTTGCCTTTGATGTCCCATAGAGCAATGTCAAGGCCTGATAATGCGGACTAAATCAACCACGGTGTGTAAGTGTGTGGTTCGTTTGTGATAGTAAACTAGGGTTACCATCAACACAGGACCGCCCCTGTAGAACCTAGCACGATAAGCATGGTGCCAGATATCTTCGATTGCATCTGCGTCGCTACCGACAAATCTCTCTTTGAGATCGGAGAATGCACCTTCTATGGACTCAGTATGGCCTTCGAGGGTGCTCTCTCCCCAACCGACATAGCCGTCTGCGGTCTCCACTCGCACAAAAAGCCAGCGAGGTGGGAGCCGGAATACCTGAAAGTCCAGTTTCAGTTGTTAGCAACCTGGGAAGCTCGGGACAGGACAACCGTACCTCGATTTTTGATATTAAACTTGGTTGACTTGTTTGCTGCAGAGACATGACTGCGTGAAGTAGGACTATACATAGGGCTGCCCATCTTTTATACGCAAAGCGTGCAAGATAACTTCGAATTCTATGCTTTGATGTTCGTTATGGTCAGCAGGACAACGCCCGGACCGCAAGGTACCTTAGGGGATAATACTTAGGACGGAACTCACATGATAACGAACAGCAGGATGAACAATGACCACAGTTCGGCCGTAGATATCTTCTCAGTGCATGGGACTCGTACATAAGAAATGCAGACTTAAGGTAGCACCGAGTGTTGCCAAAGCCTCAATGAAGTTCAACTGAGGGTTTGATATGTCCCAGTGGAAAGTGCTCTGAGCAGTGGCAAATTTTTGACATGGCAAACTCCCGTCGCCGGTCACGGTTTCCTTCCCCACGTTCCAACGGTCCAGTGGCACTTAGGCCGCACCGCGACATTTCCACTGGCATTATCATCCTAACTTTTGTTATTGTCGACGACACCAAGCCTATCGTTGCGCTGTCTTATAGAAGAGGCATCTACAGACTTTAACGCTTTAAAATTATTAATGTCTTCTCGTGCTTCAATGAGGCCAGGTCTATCGTCATTCACTCTTTTGCTCTTCCTTCTTGTTTGTTTGCTACAAGCAACCCAGATACACGCCATCAAATTCGCCTTGCAATCTTACCGTTTCCCTGCATCCAAGTGTATATGGAATGCCGCACATACGAACGCGCTAGTCATCGTCACAGCCAACGTAGGACCAGGCTTTGGGCAACGGGTTGACATCGAAATCATTGATTCAAGTTCAGAGCGGAATGTTTATTTGAGCAAGAAGGACATCAAGGGGGAGACGAGGCTTGCCGTGACTGCACATGCTGAAGGGGAAGTGGGCGTCTGCTTCAAAAATCATCTAAGTCCAGGTATGCCGTCCCGACAGGTCATCATATACAATTCATATTCTAATACAACGTCACAAACTCAGATATTTCGGGCGAGAAAGCGAGGAATATGACCCGAATTGTAGATTTGGACATAGATATTGGTGCTGATGCCGTGGACTATAAGTGAATACTCTCACCATTTTCCTTCCACGTCACATAGCCTAATGCTGGTTTTCTCTAGTGCTATTGCAAACCAAGAGTCCCTTTCAGGCCTTGAAACGGAGATGCGGAAGTTGGAAGGCATCGTTAAAGAAATAGTGGACGAGTTGGACTATCTTAAAAAGAGGGAGGAACGTTTTGCGAGCACAAACGGTTCGTGCAATAGTCGTGGTTATATCTATTTCATTTGAGCTTATTTCCGCTGCAGATTCCACGAATTCACGCGTTCAAAGTTTTGCATGGTTTACTATCATCTCGTTGGCCGGGCTCGGAGTCTGGCAGATACTTCACCTGCGGGCGTACTTCAAGCGGAAGTATCTCATCGATTAATATACCCACACGGACAGTGCACGACGTTTATGAATCCAGGCATAATTGTCCAGAATATAGCGCCTTTACTTATAAATTCAGTTTAAGTTTTCCAAATTCATGTTAGGTTCTCCCCGAGTGGTCTGGCACCGCATGGCTAGCGATTGTAGTTCAGCAGTTCAACATGTGTATGAAACCACGTCATCCGTGCCACGACACCACAATAACGCTGAGCGGATACAGTGCAGCTTGCTGTCTGTGGATATGACATATCTTCTCAGTATATCGGACCTGTCATCGTGTACAAACACACTTAATATTCTATTGGACTGCAATTGTCTCTTACCCACACTACTTAAACACTGAGGTGGACGGGTTTCTTTATTCAAACGGGCACCTGTCTATAAAAACTGCAGTTACAACTGACGGGAGGCTCATAGATTCTCCTGAAAAAGCGTGAGCCCATCAAGGTGTTCTGAAAGCTCATGATCCGTCTCATCCCCGCTATTTTCCACCAGACGAATTTCATGCTTTTCATCGTTTATGGTCTTTCCTGCTTTACCTCGCCAGCGGGAGACCTTGTTGAGCAACAACATTTCAACTTCTTCCACATCGTGGCAGCTGTCTAACGCAGTACGGAACTTTCGATACCATGGACGCCGGACACTGGTGATAATTAAGGGTCAGTTATAGAAACAGAACATCAGATAGTCTCACCATTGGAACTCCATGATATGTCTTATATGCGCCCGTATGGTATGTAGTGACGCGGTTCCAGGATGCAGTTTACAGATATCGATGTATTCGAGGGATATTTGCACTGGATCGGGCACGATATTTGCAAAAAGGCTGATGGAAGGTCATTAAAGAAGGGGAGGGTGTTTGATGAACGGAATATACCAAGGATTTCCAAGCAGGGTCTCTCCAACCATGTAGCCATCCGCACCTGTGAAGGTACGGTTTTCTTCCAAATCCGCCCAAGTACGCACGTTCCCGTTGCTCACGACTGGGATGTGGAGCTGTTCTTTTAGTCGCTTAATCTCGTAAAGGTCTGCAGCTCCTTGTCGCCGTCGCCGTGCAGAGACATGTCTCGCATGAAGAGTCACCCAAGATGCCCCAGCAGACTCGATCCGCTTTGCTAAATCCACAGTTTTGGGAGTATCTTGACATAATCTGATTTTCGCCGAAACAGGGACGGTAAATGAGTTGGACATTGCAGAAACTGCAAGAACAAGGTATGAGTGCGATAATTCCTCTATGACGTGGAAGACATACCGATGCCTTCTACTAATGGCCAATCTTTCTGTCCCAATAAATACCCACCGAAATGGCCATCTCGTGCATGGTCTTGTGGACATCCCAGGTTTAAATCTAGTCGACTTCGCGCCAGCAACAATCAAAGCTGCATTTTGTGATATTACGGTGCAGGAACACACACCTATGGCATCACAGTATGATTGTAATTTTCTACCAGCCTTGACTATGGTCTCTGGGTCGTTCCCGCAAAGTTGAACGACCACAGGGCGCTCAAGTCCACCTGCAGATCCACAAATATCTCGCTGATTAAAGTCAAGGTAGGCCTGATCATTTATGAGTTTTTCGGGTATGAGCATCTGTGTATATGCTACAGTTGCGCCGTATTTACGAGTCAAGATGCGAAACGGTAAATCGCTCTGGTTTACCATCGGCGCCGAGATAGATTGCAGATTTATTGACTCCATCGGAAATATTTCCTTGCTATTATCAGGGTCAAATCTGATTTTCTCTTCCTTTAGCAAAAAGGAAATACTGACTGGTGGAAGCCTCAAACGTTGTGGAAAACAAGTAAAACATACAGATAAGATAAGATCCAACGTGACCATGAGCGTGGAATGAAAACTCGGCTATTGCCGAGCTTATGAAAGCACGTCGGCTGTTAACTCCGAGTCAGAGTTGACTCAGTATAGGCATTGCTACTTTTACATTTACTGGTCAGGCGGATTTCCGTCAACCGTGTTGTGTTTTTCCATAACATCTTACATTCAAACATGTCATTTAACAGGTTCAGGTGTATTCGTTCTGCAGCAGCTAATGGTGCCAAAGCACTGCAGTACCGTTCCTCAGCTATAGGTCGGCGGTACATATCGGGGGATGCTCCGAAAGTCCTCCCAGATATCGAGGTACTGTGAATTGCGCAACATATTTCTTGAACATGAAGCTTATGGGCGCGTGCCAACAAAAAGCCTTCACGACTTGAAGTCACTCGGACGAATACACCTGGGGAGCTTCCTCCATCTTCGCAGCTTCTGTTTGGACGAACATTTGTGAGAAATGATTTTTTTCTCAGAGGAGGAGTACCTAACGTTCTCTCAACAGACCGACCATATGATAAGGGTTTCATGGACTGAAGCTGAGGGCTGGAGTGTACCACGAATCGAACCTTGTATGTTCGCGCGTCTTCGCCACTACTCGCTTTATTCCTGTTATTTTCTCATGTTACCATTCTCTAGTTGGAACCATCAACCTCAATCCTAGTGCAACTGTTCTTCACTATGCCCAGTCACTATTTGAGGGATTGAAAGCTTACCGCCAACCAAATGGGACAATAACTATGTTCCGTCCTGACATGAACATGAAGCGTATGAACAGCAGCGCCCAGCGTCTTGCATTACCCGTAAGTGTTAGTGTCAAGTAATGATGCGAATAACCCATATTTTCCATAAAAGACATTCGACGGTGCTGCTCTTACAGAGGTAATAAAAGAGCTAGTCCGGCTAGACAAAAACTGGATACCCAAAGAGCCTGGACATAGCTTGTACATTAGGCCTGCCTTGAGTGAGCTACACCTAGTGATTTTGGGCGCTTTTTGCTGACTGTATGTAAAAGTTGGAACAAATGGTCTCTTGGGTATTCAGCCTCCCAGCGAAGCGCTTCTTTTCGTCATTTGTAGTCCTGTGGGCCCATACTACCCGAAAGGCTTCAAGCCGGTTCCTCTTTACGGTACAACAGAATATATCAGAGCTGCGCCGGGAGGTTAGTGCATTGTCGCTACTTCTCTTTTATGACCTTAACAACTATCAACGATAGGTACTGGTGCCTTCAAGTTAGCAGCAAACTATGCCCCTGGTGTAGTCGCTCAAAAGTCAGCCGCACAGGCTGGTTACGTACAGAACCTATGGTTGCACGGTCCTGAGCATTACTTAACCGAGGTTGGCACTATGAACTTGTTTATCGTACTGAAAGGCAGCGACGGAGGTTCGTATCCCTACTACGTGCGTAGATCTGGCTGACAATAACGTCTAGTTGTCGAGCTTGTCACTCCTCCACTTGACGGTATGATCCTTCCCGGTGTTACTCGTGACTCTGTACTTGCTCTTGCTCGGAACCATGTTGCTGGAACCAAGCGGCTAGATGGTTTGCCAGAGCAGATCAAAATCTCTGAGCGGCCCATTACGATGGCTGAGGTGATCAGCGCCTCCAAGTCCGGACAGCTCGTGGAGCTCTTCGGTACAGGTGAATTCACCGTTCCCTTGATTCATCGTTTTGAAGTAAAGTGCTCACCCACTATGACTGGCAGGCACCGCAGCTGTAGTTTGTCCTGTCGATAAGATCGGATACCTCGGTAGTGATGTGCACATTCCTACGGGCCCCGACGGCATGGGACCTATCTCTAAACCACTATGGAAAGAGTTGGTTGGAATACAGACTGGTGTTGTTGAGAGCGAGTGGAACGTCGTTGTCTAGAAGTAAGGTCTTCACCAGGATAGTCTGCAATATCTATCTAGTATCATGATTCTCTGTTTTTGGATAGGACCTTGGGTCATGGTAAATTATGGAACGCTACAATGTTACTGACCATTTGCTATACCATCTTATCTTTGAGGTGAATAATCCTCGGACCCCTGGAAATCTTTTCTGTGCTGCATTTCATTATTGTCAGGCAAGTTGTTGTCAAGTAAACTAAATCTTTTTGGTGCACCCACAGCTAGTGATCACCGGTCGCCGTTTATGTCAAGAAAGCATGCTGTTTCTTGCTTTTGGGAACCACAAACTCACGCCCCACCCTCGACCGAATTTGCTCATTTGACGCCTCGGTCGTATTCTCGAACTCGGTAATTTTGTTTTGAATACTCAGCGCTCATAACTTAACTTTGCAGTCGCTCCATTTCCGCAGATACGGACTCGCCCCTGGTGGGCTCTCGGAACTTTCCTCCCATTAGTTCAAGTTCCGTGATCCCCCAAAGCAGCCAGCCGGACCGCTTTGACGTAGTTCCATGCTTATGGTGCAGTATGGCTGCATAGCATATGATGTCCCTCCCCCGATCCCTCCTGTTATCAGAATCTCACTCACTCTATCCCATTGGGAGAGTCTGGTTTGTGTTAGAATGCCGGACTCCCCGGACTGTTCGTCACATGTCGTTGATCATCATCGGTAAGTCCCCTACATGATCAAGTGCCTTTCTCTAATTGTTTCGATCATGAGGCAATTGACATCCCGCATGGTGGGTTATAGCAGGCTAAAATGACTAGGCCGTATTCCTTTCGCTAGCTCAGCCTTGGTATATCATCTGTTTCCTTGTGAGAATTAAGAAATTAAATATTTCTGTGTAGCAGGTGGACTGCATGGCACCGTGATGCAAATACCACTTCCCAGGACCAGTCCAACAAACCTTATATATGAACGAACTCAAGTCAAAACAGCCGTTTGTGATGCTTGATTGTATTTCTTGACTCGAGCTATCAATTAACGTTCTGTCTAAACCATGCAGATTGTAGGCACAATTATAAGCTATCAGGAGGCAATCACCTCGTGCTACCACTCGCCGGTACGGAAATGCCTATGTAACGTACAAAACTCGCCCATTATCTCCTGATACCAAGAATGATCTATTTGTTTCCCCAGTTATCGTCATCATTCTATACTTGTCGTCTCCCGTATCTTTCTATCACGGACGGTCTTGGGGCGCCCCCACGGCCCACTATCGTCGTGATGCAGCGGATGCGAACATGCGAACGTCGCTCGCAAAACTCCTGACGTGCCGATACGAGGGCGCTCGCTGAGGCGCCAGTGGCCTTCATAAAGGTCAGTTGATATTCGCCCTGGATTCATGAGAATAGTTCGATCATTGATGGCCGTATGATCACACAGCGCTTGACCACATACAACCTAATTTGCCTTCTCTGGCTTTCCGAATTCATCACACGACTCTTACCTTACAATGATGACCACTCTCATTGCAGCGCCATTTTTGTCACGCTTTCTCACCACCCGCGCACCGCTGGCGTTCTCCGACATTCATCCGGGAAAGTCCAGTCACTGGCCGAAGTATCTTCGAGCTTGCGCGTCAAAAGGTGTCTCGTCACTGTGATTCTGTTAATGAAGAGGTCAGGCTGTCATTGTGCTGCGGTGGACTGTCTCGGCGAGGAATTATCGGCTTTTGCCCAAACTTGATGAATACTGTACGTGTGCCGTCGTCCTTAGTTGACCTGCATCAACTGATTTCCCGCATGACGAGATGATAGGAGATACAGCTTCACCGAGGGACGGCCAAAGGTTTATCGCAGCTTGATGTATTTGATGTATGATATCTACCAATGGGTCTTACCGTAGACACGCGCAGGAAGCACGTTGTTGGGGACGATGAGGATGTTCCCTTCTATTTCCCATTACCGTGGCTCTTCATCGGCTCCGGTAAGTCTTGAGAGTTTTCCAAGCTCTCAGTGGAGATGGGGAGGCTGGGTGCCTATTTCTAGAAGTAGTATACTCCAGGGACCTGCTATCGAGTGTCGACTTCTATTGGTGTACACCAGGATGTCGCTCGTCATCCGATACCAAACCTATGGGGCCCCGTACTCCATTTGTGGAGTGTCTCCGGGACTGTGTCGATATCATGCTATCAGGAAGTCGCCGTCGGTGAAGGGCTATTCTGAACTTCCATCGTATCGGTGTAGTACCACTCACGCCCCAACTTCTTTGTGGAAATGCTGGATGCAGATAAATACTGGATGTAGATGTCTTCGCGGGAGAAGATTAAGTATGTGTTTCTCATAGATCTGCATAAAGTTCCCGCATGATGTACCCCGCTGACGCTATGATATTGCATGTTTCCAGGGTTATGGATAAATTCAAGGTTTCGGCATCTGCGTCTGTGGGTATGGTACCTTGTTAGAGCGATCATGTGTCAAGATCTTGCTACAATGCGTATGAGGCGTGCTGATGTTGAGATATAGCACCTTGTAGGTCTTGCTTTCTTTGTACCGACAGTTTGGGATGAATGGTATACGATTGGATGATTATATCGTGTATATGCGCCACTTCGCTCCAGTTATGGAGCCAAAGCTAGGTGATAGTGAATGTTACATCCCACTGAACTACCAAATCAACGACGTGAGCACCGAGCGCACAGATGAAGTACACGTATTTCAAACGCGATATCGATGCAGGCTATTTGAAAATCAGTGGTTTGCGCGTTCTAAGTTCACAAGCAATTCAGATACCAATTCAGGTAAGAAATGTAATGAATTGTAAATCCGCGAACATCGGAGTCCTCCAAGTGTGTGATGTGCGCGAGTGGTTGTGCAAGTAAAAATACAAATGAGCCCGTAAATAACCAAGACAATGCTAAGAGATGAAATAAAGATGGGTACAGTACAACAGGCGCACCGTCAAGTCCATTTTCTAATGAGGAGAGCGGGGGTAGAGGGGGTAGAGGGGTTGAAAAAAATGGGGGGCGTAACGTCTCATGATGGTCTAATCATAACCTTGAGTACCATATTTCCATCTTCATCTTTTCCACGAGCTAGAAGCTCGAAAGCTCGTGAGGTGTCTTCGAGTGCAAAGCGGTGCGTAATTAATTTTTCGACGCCTTTTAATTTGCCTGAAGCGAGCAACTGCAAAGCAGTGGGGTATGTATTGGCGTAACGGAAAGAACCCTGGATATCGACTTCGCGCAGGGCTGCAGCGGACAGCGGCAAGACGAGGTTTCGTGATCCCATCCCGACAAGCATGACTTTGCCGCCCGTGATAGCAGCCTGATTATGGGGGGACACAAAACGTAACGGCGATAAGAAAAATGAATCTAAAAAAAAAATAAGATTCGCAAACTTACGTGAATGGACATCTGAATGCACGGTTCCGCGCCGGTGCATTCGAAGACGAGATCGAAGCCGTCCACTTCGCCAAACTCGCGCAGAGCGAGCTGTATGGTCTCCTTTGCTCTGTTGAGCTGATCCTCGGAGGTTTTTGCCTTGTCCGACATGGGTAGGCAGTACGTTTGAGAAGCGAAGCCATTGGCTTTCGCAAAGTCGAGACGTGCTTGATTGATGTCAATGGCGACAACGCGGGAGGCGCCGTAAGATTTCGCAAGTGCACAAGCGAGGATGCCGATAGCACCCACCCCAAACACGAGGACGGTTTGACCTGGCTTCAAGCCAGCGCGTGATGAAGCGTGTATGAGGACAGAGAGAGGTTCGGCGAGAGCAGCTTGCTCAAATGAACAGCTATCTGGCAGTCTGGAATGGACACAACGGGGCTCAGAAACAGCATAGAGGGGACAGATAGAAAGACGACATACGGATGAAGGACGTGGGCTGGGTGGTTCATGCGATCTTGAAGGGTACCATCGGAGTGGGGGAATGTTTTGGCACTGCTGCAGAAGCGCATGCCTTTGCAAAGGTTGTAACGACCTTTGCTGCAGTAGTCGCAGTGGTTGCACATGATGCCAGCCTCAATAGCGACGCGCTGACCGGTGATAAGGTTTTTTACGCCTGGGCCGACCGCAGTGACGATTCCAGCAGACTCGTGGCCGAGAACGAGAGGAGCTTGAAGGGCGAAGTCGCCGTTGCGACCCTCGAGATAATAGTGCACTGTGTAAGAAAGTTATATGAGAAGACATGGGCTTAGAAGACATAGGACATACGGTCACTTCCGCAGAGGCCAGTGGACATGACGGCGACCTGGGCATGGTTGTGTTGTGGGGGCCAGACGCTACGCTCCTCTGGGCGGAGGTCTCGTGGACCGTGGAGGACGATGGCGCGCTGTGTGGGGAGTGCGACTGGAGACATTTGGGAGGAAGAGGGAGGAGGAGTGATGTACGTACATTTGCATGACCTTATAAAGGATCGAGAGTATGGATAGTCTCGTGAGGAGGACATCTCGGTGCGAAGAATAGCTGGAGAACAGGAGAACATATCCGGTCCGGTCACCGCACGCGTGACATGCACCGACAAAACCCTGAATTTAAGAACAGTCACACACATAATTCTTCTATTTTCCATTTCCATCCATAAATACACCCAATTTGTGCGTTTCCCTGCCATACCCGCGCAGTCTCGACCTGTTTTCTTCATTCTTCCCTCCCTGTTGCATTTGCGTCAGAAGAGCCAAGTAACATCGGGCTCACCCTATATATTATTAATCATGTTTAACCTACTTTGCCAAACCTAAATATATCGGATCTCCGGGTCGTGGTCCGATGCGGGGTAGGCGCCAGTCTAGGCCCCGATATACTGAACAGTCCTGAATAGGCTCGATTGTATTCGTGTCTACATCCCAGTATACTACAAAAACTCATTATATTCTCTTCCATGTGAGTCTCCAGCTGGTGTTCATCATGGATCCCTCTCCCCATGTTCCTTCTCCAAACCTCTTCTCTCTCGCATCCCACAACGTCCTCATCACTGGTGCCACGAGGGGTACGTATTTATTTTTCAGCCACCCTTCCTTCGATCGACTAGCCGGCCACTAACAACTCTTATCTCGTCCAATTTATCTTACCACCCCCTCAATATCCCTTACTCTATCCCGTCTCAGGCATAGGCGCTGCTTGCGCACTTGCTCTTGCCCAGGCTGGAGCATCCATCTGTCTCGTCCAGCGAGAACCCCAGTCTGGAGAAACCCCTAACCTCGACACCTTCAATGCCATCCGTGCCCTGGGGGCCACCGCGCACGTCGTCTATTGCGATCTGGGAGATTTGCAGGCAGTCCGGGAACTTTTTCCAAAGGCACTTGATGCGATGGGCGGTAATATCCACGTCCTTGTCAACTGTGCTGGTATACAACGGAGATCCCCGAGCGTTGATTTCCGCGAGAAGGATTGGGATGATGTATGTTTGCCTATCTCCTCGCGTTTCCATCTTCGCGCTAATTTCCCTTCTCTTTTTAATCAAATTCCCAAACCGTATTGTTTATCTTTTTAGGTTCTCGATGTCAACCTCAAATCGGTCTGGCTGCTATCCCAAGCAGCTGGCCAGCACATGGTCCCTCTCCGCAGGGGAAAAATCATCAATTTCTGTTCTCTTCTTACCTTTCAGGGTGGTCTAACCGTACCAGCATATGCTGCTGCAAAGGGTGCCGTCGGTCAGCTCACAAAAGCTCTTAGCAACGAATGGAGCCAGCACAATATTCAGGTTAATGGCATCTGTCCAGGATATATTGCCACTGATATGTGAGTCCATCTGTTTTTGTTATCTTCGACGCAGTTATCAGAGCCTCCCATCTGCTTCGAGAATGCCCTGATCCGAATGCTTTTTGCATAGTCAAAGCGAAACGCCAGGATCTCCGCTGTCATCGTTCACTCCTTTCTTGTGCACCTGTTCGGTCTATGGTTTTTTAATCTTCTTGTCCTCTCTTTAGGAACGAGAGATTGCTCGCAGATCCGGTCCGCCTTAAACAGATCTCGGAACGTATTCCCGCAGGGAGATGGGGCAACCCTCAGGACTTCGCCGGACCAGTTGTATTTCTAGCAAGTTCAGCTAGTCAATACGTATGTGGTGAACTCCTTGTGGTTGATGGGGTGAGTATTTTCTGCTCAATCTTGGCATCAAAACCATCCTGATTCGTGCTATCCAAAGGGCTGGATGGGCCGGTGATCCAATCGAAACCTTTTAACTGGTCGCGCGACTTGTATACGTGTTCGTTGGATGTCAAAGCGTAGTTGTTTATCTGATAAACATGATCATCGGAGCTGGTCTCGCTTTTCCGATCGCTGTGACGTCCTCTGTATCTGAAATTATATTTGTCATACTGGTCACGACTGGTGCAATTTCACTTTGTAACGAGGGGGGATAATATGAGATCCGCACGCAGGAAGAAAGTGCTTGAGATCGCGATTTGGGTCCACTATTCTGTGCTAAGTTTCGAGTACCTGTTTAAGCCATGGTGGAGTTCTTCTACAAGGAATTTGCCGGGAACAGAGTCCGTCAATTTTAGTTCATTTGTGTGGCAGTTGTATCAGGTCCGATTATCGTCAACGCATTGAACGTGCTTCGCTCGATGATCTGAGGACCTGGAATGGATGTAGGACCACTACTGCGAGCCCCTCGAATTTACCGGTCGGCCCGGGCGTGTATTCCTCGTCGTATAAGGGGATAGGGCCGGCATCCGTGCCCATCAAAAACCAAAGTGAGTTACTGTGGGCACATCGTAAGGTAGCTGGAGGAGTGCGAGCCTTGGTGCGACGAGGGAAAATTTGCTATCGTTAGCAAGCCGTGCTGATCGGGGTCGGAGTCTCTGAATTACAGAGGTATGATTGGATGGAGTTCAAAGGGTGTTGATAGACACGTTTCGGCATAGAAGGGGGAGAGGAGCATCCTCGATAATTAATGAGCAGCGCGATGCCCTGCTTTAGAGTGGCTTAGACTACGAATCAAGATGCAAAAATATGGTTTGTTCCAATCGCCGCCATCAAGAAAACGGAAGTTACATCGGAGAATATATTTGCTCCAACGTTCTAGAGACATCAACGCCAGAGTACTGGGTGCAGAACACGCTTGACGAAAAATAGGTTCACACCTTGAGATGATTTACGTCAAGAGTACAGTTAAAATCCGGATAACACGATGGCAAAAGTGGGAGGTCAGCGGGGACGCGGGCCGAGAGACATCGTGAAAAAAAAGGGCACACGGGGGAAGTCGAGTAGTACGCAGGCTGGTAAAAAACATCAATGACGTATCACCGGAGAAGGAAGAGAATTCGCTAGCAATGAGCATGTTCTTCAGTGTGCGCCCGTAGTAAGGGGAGGATGGTGTGCATTTCGGCTAATGTACCATCGCCAGATTCGGGGTGCCACATGAGTATTGAATGAGGACAGAAGACCAAAAAATGAGAGATAGCTAGCCAAGGACGCTAACCATCATAAAACGGCGATTGAGAGGGCACGAAGAACGAGATTTTGGTAATGAAGTCAGGACTTTGCTCGGAACGTCATGGAGTTACCAGCGTTCCTTGCATCCTTCTGCCATCGAGAAGGCAAAAAAGCATGCCATAGGGGTGATGCCAGCTGGTTCGGTCCGAGTTGAAACGCGGCTTCATCCCTACTAGTCTCCTATCTTGCATTTTCAGACGAACCACGATGACCAGTTCTGTCAGACAACTACCCGTGTGACCCGCTGTTGGCGGCCATGGATAAAAAAGCAAAGACATGTACAAATAAATTGTTTGAAAGCGTCTTTTATGGACGGGGTTGATGGGGACGGAGCGCTAGCAATATTTCGAACATCAGGCCTCGGCCAAGGGCGGTCCTGTAGGCCGAAGATGCGGCCGCCCAACTATTTTGATCAGTCCATCCTCCAGAACCTACGCATCGGAAAGAAGGATGACGATAAAAGAAAGTGGTGGTGTCGCAGCTTCGCGCTGCAGAAGCCTTCTGCTCTCGTGACGAACGGTCTAGCATGATGGTAGCATGACGCGACACCAATGCTCTACCATAGACTTGGGTAGGGAAAAATTATGCGATCCTCACTTCTATGATCAGTGGGCCGGGTAATATAGGACGTCGAAGGGCTGTATCACGCGTACTCCATGGCATTTCAAGAGCACCTGGCCTATTGGGTAGTCCTCGCGAATTTCAAAGTAGTCAGCGGATTAACCTCCTCCACATGAACATGATGACAGTAAACGAAGTGCGTAGCACACTTGAGTACGGACCGATTACGTTAGATGAGAGCAATAGCACAAGCTGAGTCCGAAAGGTGTAGAGATCTGGCACTCTATCAGCCTAATTCTAGAATACCTGAGTGGATATATGCACTCACCCCATGATGTGCTGACATGGAACGGGGCGAATATCAAGATGACCGATTATATCTGGAGCATAGGTGATGCTGTGGAACTACATAGAATGAAACAAGGCACAAATCAGCGGCAGATGCCTACTAGCTTGACTGCACTCGCAATCAATGCCCATATCGTATCATGATAAGCAAGGTTAGTTTTGAGATCAACACATGCGGTTTTCAATAAGATGAAACGGTGTTTGTCTAGTCTTCAAAATCATGAGACCTCGCACTGCCCTGAGACGTACTGTCAGACTTTTGCCGAAGGAGAAGACAGAACTCCGGAAAGAATACTACTGATGGTAAAACACAAGTAATCTAGGAGGGTTCATTATCTCTTTTACATCAGTCAATGATATGTCTAGATCCAGAAAAACGCAAAAAGCAAGTTCGATGAGGTGCGTACCTTGTGGAACACGAAAACACGATATTGTCCCCAGATGGGCACTTAAAAAGAGTTGTGTTGCAGATAAGCCCTGATAACTTCAAGCAAAAAGCTCCATACATATATTGTGCTGTACTTTCTTCACGATGGTTCACGATCTATGAAATATTATGCCTCGGGACTCGAAATACGCCATGTTAGTGGTATGTAACAGGACGGCGGTGTCTGAAAATTGCGAGCAAAGTAGTCCACTGTCAGGCTGATAGTGACGGACTCATAAGTCATCACGAATCTTTTTAACAGGCAAAAACGGGTCAAAAAAGGCGTCAATCAACATAACCGACCTCAGATATCTGTAGAAGTCTCGCATCAATGCGTTTACGAGCGAGTTAGGACTGAAACACTGCTTCAAAGTTATTGGTTCGACGCCCCGTATGATGCCCGTATGATGGATGATCGTTGTCGTCACTGAATAACTGGGCATGTCTACGAACTGAACAGGGCTTGAACATGTGAGCTGTTGCAGCCTGAGGCTGTAGTTGAGATCCAGATAGTGATCCGCTGTCGTGGTTGTCATCGTGGTAGGAGAGCAACAAGGGGCGCTTAGCTCAGTACTCGGGGCGCGTCTAACTTTACCCTCCAGCATCGATATCCCAGCAACCTGAGAGAGCATCTCATACCTGCCACGTTCTCTCTAGGGAAATGCTCTTCAAGTGAGATATTTTCAACTCCTTCATTATCAAGTGCTATATAAGATTGCCACGACTCAGAAGCGCCCATGTTTCCATCATCGCATTCAGGCCCTAACACCTTTCTAACTGGACAGATGAAATACTATATCTTCACCATCAGGATCAGGTGCAGTGTTATATCCTTGTTTGAGCAGTTCCGCAGCTAACCCAGCCAATGATTACCTTTCTCATGCTTCGTCTCATCGTTGTCCCCGACTACCCTCGACTTTCCTACAGTATATATAGATCACAAAACGACAATGGGAAGAATACTTGGCCTCGAAAACTCCTCCCCAACGTCGCCACATTTCTCTCTATTGGTTGACCCACTCGTATCTATTTATCATGACTATAGTCCTCACCCCATATTGGTCTAATGGCGTTCAGAAACTCAGATTGCAACCCCAACGTAAGCACATCGTTTCAATTGTATGCGTATGGAATGGACCTCAAATGTCTGGGACGATAGCGCCTCCAAAGCCTGCCCATGGTTCGATGCCCCCTGCATTCAGCGACTCCATTCACGCAGAAAGGTGCCTTGCGCAATTGCGTTCAAAAGATAAACCCATCGAAAAGTACATATACCTTACACAACTGAAGGATGCAGATGAAAACATATTCTATAAACTATGTCTGGCTAACATGCCTGTAGGTGGCCTGAATATATTTGATATTCCGAAATGAATGTCTGCTTCCAGGAAATCACACCTCTTGTCTATACCCCTACAGTGGGAGATGCATGTCTGCAATTCTCTCGTAATTTCAGAAGGCCTGAGGGACTGGTAAGACACCCACCCTTTGTTGCTGCAGATAGTCGTTTGACGCATATATCCAGTTCATATCAATCAAGGATAAGGGAAAGATTGGTGCTATCCTTCGTAATTGGTCCCGAAAGGACGAAGCACGTATCAGTGTGGTTACAGACGGTATGCGGGTTTGGATGATAGATATAACAACTGCATTAAAGAAAAACCTTTCCAGGGTCTCGTATTCTTGGCCTCGGCGACCTTGGCGTGAACGGTATGCCAATCTCTATTGGAAAACTTTCTTTATATGTTGCAGGTGCTGGGTGAGCGTGTTTCCTGTAGGGAGTTCAGCATTTCGCTGACAGGTCGTAGAATACGACCTTCATCCACGATTCCTATATGCCTTGATCTGGGAACAAACAATCAGGCATTCCTCGACGATCCTCTATATCTTGGCCTCCGACAGAAACGAGGTAGTGATGAAGAAATGACTGCGTTCATGGATGAGTTCATGCACGAAATGTCTGTTACTTTCCCAAAACTTTTGGTCCAATTTGAGGTTTGTCCATTTTTGCCAGACACAGATTCGCTGACCTGAAAATCTTATCAGGACTTCTCAACCGACCACGCGTTTATGTATCTCGAGAGATTCCGCAATCAGTATCCCCTGTTTAATGATGACATCCAAGGCACTGGTGCTGTCGTGCTTGCCGGGTTCATCAATGCCGCGAGGCTTTCATCTCAGGCATCCGGTCGCCCGCTTACTTCCCACCGTATCCTATTTTTAGGAGCAGGTTCAGCAGGTGTTGGTGTAGCCATGCAGCTACTCAGTTTCTTCACAAACGCTGGACTTTCTGTTGATGAGGCACGCAAACGTATTTGGCTTGTTGACTCGCAAGGTCTTGTGTACAATGGGCGGGGTGCAATGGCAGAACATAAGAAGTGTACGCTACTTCTTTTTTTCCCGTCTAGTTTGCAGATTTCTCAACTTCATCTAGATTTCTCTCGACAGGATTACACAGGATCTCCAATAACCAACCTCGTGGACATCATCTCCTATGTCAAACCAACTGCGTTGCTTGGACTCTCCACCATTAAAGTAAGATTATGAGTGATATTTTTCGATTCAAGTACTAATGGTTCTGTAGAGCGCATTCAACCAACAAGTGATCAAAACTATGGCCACTCTGAACGAAAAGCCTATTGTATTCCCCTTATCTAATCCCGTCAGACTCTCTGAGTGTGAATTTGGCGAGGCGGTCGAGTGGTCTCAAGGGAGCGTAATTTTTGCTTCCGGGTCACCCTTCCCTGAGATGGAATACAATGGCCGTACCCTTATCCCGGGACAAGGCAACAACATGTATATCTTCCCCGGTATGGCTCATCTACCATCTCTGGAGGAGCTGTCTGACATCGTCTTTAGGCCTTGGCTTGGGCGCTATCTTGTCTCGCGCATCTTCTGTGACAGATAGCATGGTGGAAGCATCGGCTCTTGGTTTGGCAAATTCACTCACGCCTGAGGAACATAAGTTAGATCTTGTATATCCACGAATTGAGCGCATCAGGGATATTAGTGCTGACATTGCACTGCAAGTCATTCGTGCTTCACAAAAAGCGGTCAGTGCTTCCATTTTGCAGGCTTTAGTTTTTTTGATGTGCTGATGATTAAACAGGGCGTCGACCGGTCCAAGGATCTCAGGAAACTGTCAGACGTCGATCTTTTGGCATTTATCAAGAAAATGATGTGGATTCCATAGGTTATATTCTGCCTATCGTGTATATGGCTAAAGGGCGAATAAAATCTAGTACAAGAGTGTGTCCAAGTCTAAATGAACAAAAGAATAACAATCTGAACTAGTACAACCTCATGAAAAGATCAAGTGGTACATATAGCTATTATAATGGCACAGTATTGTATGAGTTGCTTTCTAAGCCTCCAAATCGTGAATATCAGGTAGATGGGGCATATTGCATGAGAGAAGGCACCGAAGAGTGTTTTGGGGGAGCGTGTTCTTGGTCCTCGAAGACCGCAGGCAGGGGCGAGTCAACGATCCCAGAACCACCACCACTGCGTGTCCGGAGAGTTGACATTAAGCTAGGGTTGTTTTGTAAAATGGAAGCGGTCGATGTGAACAGGGTTTCTTTGAAACATACTAGGTAAGCAAGCGAAGCTCAACTCAGGTGAGAAACAAACCTCGCAGACTCCATTGACGGGTATTATCAGGATTGAGAGCCCGGTTTAATCTAGCTTGTCGTCTTCGACGGAAAAGGAAGAATCCCAGGCCAATGAGAATCATAAGGACAATCGAGCCAAGCAAGCTGGACAGAATAATGATTATCCTACGGTCTTCGAGCACTATTGTATTTCCAGTCCCCGGAAAGCGGGAACTAGTCTCTTCAGATTTGTTCGAAGGCACCAGCACAAAATAGTCCAATGTAAAGGGGGACACTGCACTCAAAACATTGATTGTGATATTGTGCGTTGTATAAACTGAGAGTTGAGACATTTGAAATAAAGGCTGGTTGGCAATTGCGTTGTTGGCACTTGGTTCAGTGATCGCAACTGGCTGTGAAGTATCGATTGTGTACAGGGCAGTGGGTGGAGTCGTGGTTATGTTGCTGGCCGGAATGGTACCGAACACCGTGATACCTGTAGCTGTATGACTTTATACAATGAGAACTAATCAGTTGCAGGAGGTGAGACTAGTACAACCGTTGAACGTGAGGGACACCTGGGAACCACTTGTACTCGTGACATGTGTCGTAGACGTGAAGTCTGTAGTGGCTTCTTCAAGTGTCCACTCGCCTGAGTAAACTACGCGAGGGTCACTGTTGGATATGCAGAAGGGGCAATCCTTTGTTGGGTTGGTATCTGAGGTTGTGTTGGTGCTTCCTGAGCTCGATTGAGGATTTCCTCCAGATGCCGCTCCCTGACTGTTTCCTCCTCCAGAGTTTCCTGAACTACCGCTCACTGAGGTTGACTGGCCTTGTCTACCTGAGCTTCCTGGATTACTCCCAGAACCCCCAGAGGTACCTTGACCTTGATCAAATCCAGTGTTGCCGTTGCCAGTACTGAATACATCCGTATCTGATCCCGCAAGGTTGTGAATGAACTTTGGGTCGGAATGATGTTTGTCGATCAAACTCCCTTTGCTATTCCCCGAATTGTCTCTGAAATAGACGTGTCTGGCATCTTAAATAGGGACAACAATGATTAGCCAAATTACCTTGAATTTCGATGGGGAGACACTCACTGAGCGCCCCAATATGGCCAGCCATTCTTTCGCAGTTAGTCCAGCTGTGAGATACTTATAGGAGCGACGTTCAACCTGAACATCATATTAAAATTATACAAGGAATATATGAATGATTTAACATACGTCGCACTCGAATTGAGGAGGCTCTCCAGTGTGCGTGAGTGAAACCTTCGTGAGGATGAAGGGGGAAAAGCGGTTGAAATATATACTTCTTATAGTGCGACGTCAAGTGACCCAGCAATATGGGAACGACAAAACGGTTGTAAGGGGCTATCTTGCGCAAGTGGGCAGAAACGATAGGACTAAAATGTCCGAGAAAAGGGATTGCAACGGAGGGGCTGCACCTGAGAAACATGACGTCTGTGTAGAAGAATAGGTGCTGCGCTGCGGCATCCAGTATGTGCGTATTGGCTATCACTTGATTTATCTTTCGCACAGTGATCAACAATAAATGCACTTTGAAACGAGTGTGAGCTGTATTTCTTTAAACCTCGTGGTGGCCCCTGTCAATTTGTCATGTACTTAAAACGACAGTATCAGCCTTCTTCTCATCACTAACGATGGACCAAGACTCACAAAAGTTGTGCTGCGCCTAACATAGTGACTACGGTTTTTGACCTTACCAATCTGATGGACTGCAAGGGAGGGAATATTGAGTATAGGCAAGTCTTCATTCCGATTTCGAACAAAATCGAGCAGTCGTGGTGCTTTCGATATCTGTATATAAGATGTGCCGTTGCCAACTTAATTGTAAAGGATGCGTCAGTAACCAGAAGACATCATAAGAAGCCGAGCTCTACGACGCTCGCCCAGTGGATCAAATTTTGGGAACCTTTACGTTTCTCAACTTACCCAAATGAGCGGGATGGACGCAGTATTATTGGTTAGAGACTTCTACCAGGTGAGATCCCCGCCGTCATTTTGAGGCCTTGTTGCAACTTACACCTTCGACTGTTTCCCAAGTCCTGCTTAGTAACGAAAGCTTTTGAGTGAGATTCGGACACGAATGAAGCCAAGTAACCGGTATATCGTCTCGGGAATTGCTCGGAAGTATGACACTCTTGAGCTCATGTAGTACGTGTTCTGACTCAAAACATTAAAACGTCTACTTGAGCTTGTGGTACTATGGTGCAATATTAGCCTGAATAGCTAAGGAGGTTGGGAACGATATGTCGTATTGCATTTGATATAATGTGTGAGAGACCTGACAATCTACGTGCCAACAAGCTGCGACCAAACGGTAGTCCCGTTGCCAACACGATCTTAGGCACGGGAGAAATCAGGGAACTACGACGTTCCTCGCAGACAGTCCGGTTATTATCCGAGGGCTGCATATATCGAAGGAGTACATTGATATCGACTGACCTCTAACCATAAATATCTGAACTCCTGAAGCAGTCAAATCGACTCCCAAATCGACGGGTCCCGGAAGGATATTTCTGGAGGGTCGAAGCCAAAAGGAGTAGTGTCCACCGGAAAATATTCTCCATATGGGTAGTAAGGAATATTTCCTAGGTGTAAGTAGGTTGGGAGGCACGATTGCCAATTATGCAATGATTTCTGCAGAGCATCTATCTTTGATGTATCTCCGGGCCAAGACCATCCAACCTTTTTGATACCATCAAGCAAACTACGGCCACTAGGTTCAGTATCTCGGCAACTTAAATCGGAAGTAGGAAAAACCGACCACTTCAATACTTGCACTCTCTCTAATCTTGTGTCTCCACCTACCTCATTCTCATGCGCCAGTGATTCTGCCACAATGTCCGCCCACGATTCAAAATTTGTTGGCATGAGGTGGGATAGGAATCCTATCGAAGGTGCATCCCGTACGCATTCCGACATCATCTTTGCGCCTCTCAGTGCAGTACGCCGAGTCTGGCCCAATAGTAGACAGTATCGCTCTTTCTTCCTTTGATGTTGTGAATTCTCGGTCACATCTTCGCTATCGAGGAGTGATACCCTTCGTTGCATGTCAACATACGGGGGTAGTGTGAGGGAGGCCCAGGCATGTTTGAGGACAAAGCGGGAAACGGTAATTTCGCCTGGATTGAACGGAACGGTGGGGAACGATATTTGTGCTTGAAGAGAGTTATCGACAACTTTGAAAAGGCAGTGAAGATCATCCAAGAGGACCAAATAACGAGACAAAAAAGATTCATCGAGAGATCGCGACCTAGATGCAGCTATGTATGCCTCATATTTAAGATCATAATAAGGAGTGAGATGGGGGCTGAACTTACGGCCAGTCAGAGAATCACTGCATAGCCTCGCAAGCGATGCAACATGATGAAGGTCTGGGATTGTCAATTAGTAAGCGAAATGGCGAGGAAAGTTGAATACCAGACATGGGACAAGAAAGCGGATGAACGCCTCCAAGTCATCGGGCAATGCCCTAGCCTCCGCAACGATGACTTCAAGCCTCTCTGGGATGGATATGCAAAGAAGGATTTCGTCGGTTGATACACTAAAAGAAATACTGTGTCAATGTGAGAACAACAGTAACTTAGGTATGCGGAGACGCACAAATTTGAAGTGGTTCCCAGATGGAGTGACGTTAAGGCTTCCACCATCTATGCATTATGTTCGCCAACAGTCAGTGGGATCCAGGATCAGATGTGGAGAGACTAGATACCAATATGTAATGCCAATCAAGGGGTGTCATGTTCATATCTGACGTCCCATCTGCTCCCATTGTAGCGAGCTCCCTTAAATGTGTAGCAAATGCGCTTCCATATGGCTTCCCCGCTCGTACACCGGTTCCTTCATATGAAAGATGTAAACATAATTTTCTTATACAGCGTAAAAATGCATGAGTAAAAGTGCATACGTTCAAGTAACTTTTCCAGCATAAAGCAACATTCCATATTCTGGCGACCGCCCAATGCCAAAGTACCTCGCTGCCAGGCAAGGGTTAAAGCACGATCTCTTAGGTGTGCGCAAGCATCAGCCCTTCGTTGACCATATATTTGCAGGTCTAGGTTATCAAGTAAACCGTTCTGGATACTGCTGAATGATGGTGGAGCGGGGCCAGGAGAGAAAAGGAGAGGGTGAGATGAAATAGTGGAACTGAATGCCATTATAGTATATGCCATAACCTGGACGCAGACATAGTTGAGCTATCTACCCGTTAAGAGAAAACTAGAAAAGGCACACCTCAGCTTCTGGAGGCAAAAGCTCAAGGCGTCTCCCGACACTATCAAATAGCGAGCTTAACCAACGATGTGAGACTATAGGTAGCCAATTATACGGAAGCTCGGAATGTACTGTAGCAATGATAACCATATGAGTGACGATATAAAAATGGGAGACATACACTCGAGAAGATGGGCGGCTAATGTCCCTGAGAGCTCAACTATACCTAAACGACTATCTGCATCACTCGGGGATAGTCGAATACAAGGTGTGTTTCTGGTATTAGATTGGTGGGAACCGAATGTCGCTCTGTCATGGTCGACCGTCAGCTATTTGTAGTGGACAAGACCATTTCAGTTAGTTCACCTCGCAAGCTCGACTCGTCTCCCGCCTATTTTCACAGCCTTCTTGCGAACGTGAGGAGTTGTAGTACAGCTGAAATATCGGTGTTCGCTATCCTCATTCCCAATCTGCCAGTAGTCGCGCTGATCACTCACGCAAGACCGTGCTTCTTGCACTGTGCGCATTCAAGATCTCCTCTAGAAAGTACAAGACACCGAACTTTTCTAAGTTTGCAAGAATCGCATGCTTTCCGGTTTTTGTTAGTTGATATGACTGAAACGATGTCTGGAGATGAAGAAGATGGTGAGGAAGTCACCACGGACAAAGAGCAACTTGGAGAGCCTGAGGTCATGCTTGAAGTTGACAAGGACAGTCCCAGTCATGATCGTTGATAGAGATGTTACGACAGTTTACTGTAACCTGTGCAGTCGGTACCGCACAAGTATGTCGAGGTTTCAAAGTTACCCTGGGAACAACTCAGCTACACTGAGCCTTTGTAAATCCTACTAACTATTCCCTTTCCACTGACAGTAGCATCACCAGTAGCATAATGTCCACTGTTTCTACCGCTGGACGGCTCCCCCAACTTGAAATAACACCAGCACCAACTCGAGACAACCTTATATGCGCCGTAAGGGAATTGAGGTGGACAAGGAAGACCTGATGAATTTGGAGTCCATTGGCATCTTCCCATTGGCTGACGAAGAATCTAGCGAAGGCGATGAACATGAGCATCATATGCCCACTTACAGTGACAATCTCGCGAACTAACTCGGTGGATACTACATAGTAGCATCGTAGTCTTCCATACCGACTCAGATAGACTGTGCTAGCGTTGCTGTATAACTGAAGTAAAGATTTGTCTCACGGTGACACCTCAGATCAAGAGAATTTGTGATATATACAAACAGTGAAATAGTACCCTAGATAACGACTGCTTCTATAGTATATACATTCCTTTCTAGATTTTCTTTTACAATCCTGCCATCTGCTTCAGCATCGCGAATTCATTCTTCCCAGTTGCTTTACAGAGACCGTGGAAGCCTGACGATGAATCTGCAAGCAAAGTACCCGGGCTACCATATGTAAAGTGAGTGGATGTTTAGGAGTAATTGCATAGAGTAATAAAGCGTACCGATCGAACTCTACGATACGGCCTTCGTCAAGCAACATAACCTAGAGATAGATAGTCGATCAGAAATGAAAGCGTGTACAGATGCTTGATCACGTACTCTATCATAGTCGATGACCGTGCGCAAGCGATGAGCAATAGTGAGGATGGTGCTCGAAGCAAATTCACTGTAAGACAGCGGTGATTACATCATCGGATGTAGTATGAGTGCAGTCACAGTTGACAACTTACTGTCGGATAGTTTTGCTGATTAGTTCGTCTGTAGCGTAATCAACACTTTCCAGAACCATAAGCTTGACCCTTGAAGTTAATGCAAAAAAAAATCATACCTTGCTGTAGCCTGTTGAAGATGTCTGTCAGTGATCAATATACCACTTTCGTCACAAACTACTTACTTCATCCATGACCAGGACCTTTGACCGCTTGAGAATAGCTCGGGCCATACAGAGCAATTGTTTTTCACTATAGATTTCTAGAGATTTATAGCGTGTTCGCCGAATAGATGGCACATGCTTACCCTGTGGAGAAGTTTTCTCCACCCTCCGAAACCGATGAATCTAAGCTGCGGAAGACGTTCGCGTTGACAGTATCAGTGGCCTCAGATGGCGTATCTTCTGAGGGAATCAAATGTACACGTCTCAAAGCCTCAAACTGGTGGATATGAGTCTAAGCAAAGCCACATCCATACACCTATAGATGAAACACTCACGATCTCAGCATCTTGATACTCATCGAAGACATCGAGAGTCGAGCGTAGAGTCCCACTAAGAATCGTCGGATCCTCTGAAAGCTCTGCTTCAGTAGCTATGGTCCGGCCATGTAACAAGTACTTACGAGGAATGATGGTTAATTTACTGCGAAGGTCGGTGAGACCAATTTGGGATATATCCAGGCCATCTACAAGGATCCGACCTTCCGTGGCTTCGACGAAACGGAAGAAAGACAATGCCAATGTACTTTTTCCAGAACCCGTTCTACCGAGGATGCCGACCTACAAAATCACAAGAATTCAGGCAGAGTTCAGTGGTCGGATTGAGAAGTTTTACCTTTTCACCGGGATGTATGTTAAAGTTGATGTTGTGAAGCACGTTTGGCAACTCGGGCTAAAACAGCTTAGTTTGGCTAGCCAGCAAGTCATAAGAGAAAGTGAACTCACAGCATAACGAATGACGAGGTTATCACAAGTGATGGCGCCATTTTCGGGCCATGACGAAGGCGGCCTTGGCTCAATGAATTCAGGAGGTTCTCGTTTCAATTCAGAGTACTCCTTGACACGTTCCAAGGCAACCTATCCTCTATTTTTAGCGAATATTCTTGAGCTGACTTTCCCCAAACATACCATAGATTGCTCGAGACCCACAAATCTTCGCACCTACGATATCCTAGAGTAAGAACAAGGACACTCGCAACACTTAGGACTCACTAAGAAGAGCAACTATCAAGGAAGGGCGTAAGCAATGGAATCGGATTAATTTTTGATGGTGAACTTACATTGCCCGTAATGGTTGATGCGAATGCTAACGCAAAGCCTGCTAGTGCAGCAGAGATACTGGGCGTAAAGACTGCTACGAAAGCGGTTAATCCCACAACAGCACTTGAAATAATATCATAGCGAGCAGAAAGCCATCGGTTTACTAGCAGAGGGTGATTTAGTCCTGAAAACTATAACGACATGAATCCGGCATACCTCCCCACATCCAATAGTATGGGTTTGAATTCTGAGCATAATATTAGCCATTTAGCTGTCGGAGGAAGGAGACCAGAGCTAACAGTGTCAACACATTGAAGCATGTCTCGTAAAAATTTAGAAGACCCTCCAAAGGCGCGAAGGATTGTCACCCCAGATATAGTTTCACCGTAAATCGAATACAAAGGAGATCGAGTCACGGAATCTTGAACTTGTGTGAGCAATGCATCTCATAAAGAGATACGATATACCTACCTAACCGTCTCATGTCTCTGGCAGTTTGACTGAATACTTTAGCAACTAAGATAAAGATCGTTAGGATGCAGTGTGGTGGGTAAGAAGGAATGAGAATCACCATTGAAATATATGTAGGCCAGCATGGCAGCGACAACGAGGAAGGGCAGGCCTCCAACCATGCTAATAGTTACAATTGTCGTGAATGCGTTCAGCCCGTAAATGACGCCGCGTCCAAAATTGTCCGACATCCTACTATCGATCCCTAGGCAAACAAAAGGATGAGACGAGAAGGCAACAGCTTTTTAATGTGTGTACCTTCGAAATCTTTTCCAAACCGGTTGAGCAATCTTCCTCGAGAAATTGTGTCGTGGAAACGAATGTTGGCAAAGAGAACGGTTTCAAGAAGCCCTTAATATCAGACGTTAGCTAATGGCAAGTTTGAGATAATAAAGCACGTACTCTTGTAGAGAACGTTGGATGCACGAATGGACCCATTGTCTTACATCTTATGAGACAACCAGACTGATCATACTAGAGTGAAGACTTACAAAGAACGTAAAAGCGGGCTGTGGATACGATAAGACCTACGGAAGTAGTCAGTAAACAGCTTATGCGAGCGAGCGAAGGCTATAATACCAATCACAGTAACCTAAAACACTGATGTAAGTGTCAATATACTATGAAGATAAAGATGAAGTGCCTACAATAGCGTAGATAGAAATGTAATACATGGGACCTTTCTCGATTGCTTCCTCTGGGCTTGTTCCAGACCATGTCCTGGAAACAAGATTTAAGGGATAGATCAGCTTGAAATGGGTGTGGGGTGCTTACTTCAACCACCAGTTTTCAGCTACAGGGCTAAGAGCACCCAGAATCATGATGAGAGCAAAACATGCCCAGTACCAATACTGCCCACAAGCATGGATATATGTCTCCCAAATATCTCTGCTGATATGTCCCACGGCCCGTTTTTCCTCCTCGATAAGTTTGCGTGGGGCCTTCTTCGCGAGCTCAGGCTTCGCTTCCTCCGTTGTCACAGCGGTAGATTCCGTTCCTGAGTGGGAGTTGGTGGACTCATCGTCGCCAGTTGGTGAAATCTCTTCGATCTCGAGTGCCCCAGCCCCGCCCTGATCATCCACCGCTTCAGTGGCAGTCGACTGTATAAGAGTATTCATGACGCTGGAGTTTTGGAATTTTTCGTGGTCTCCTTGGTAAATAACACGGCCATTATCCAGGGCAACGATATAGCTGGCACCAGGGGCGCAAAGTTGAACATGGTGAGAGACCAGGATGACAGTCCGGCCTTGCATCAATTCACCCTTGAGACATTCGTGATACAAGTGGTGCGCGGTATGGGCATCGACTACAGCAAACGAACGTTATGTCCTGCAACATTGAGATGTCAAGCACATAGACACGTACCAGCGGATAGGACATCATCCAACAGCAGAACTGATGCACGAGAGTAAACTGCACGAGCGAGCGATACTGTGAGGAATGTATGAGCAGCCAAACATGAAAACTCGCTGAAAAAATAAATACCTCGTGCTTTCTGACCACCTGATAGATTAACCTATAAAAGACGATTGTGAGTCCAAAATAAACAACACAATCTCCACTTCAAAATATAACCTACCCCTCTTTCGCCAATCTCAGACTCGTCGCCATCCTCGAGAATGTTTAAATCACTAACAAGCGCACAGACCTGGAATGCATCATGAGAGCCATATACAACAAGCTCTGTTTCTATGACAAACCTGGAGAGTTTTTTGGTATCTTTCTTCATCGAGCGGCAGATTGAATAGGATATTATCTGGATAGGAACACTCGTCAAACACGCCTCACATCAATGCTCTCAATACATACCTTTAATCGACGCATTGCGCAACCACGCAGCCTAAATACGGTGATGTGAACCAAGGCTCAATGAAGTAAGAGAAAGACAACTACCTGAGGTACATAGGCACAGACACCAGGTACCACCCACTCCTCTTTTGAGACCAGCTTATCCGTGAAAGAAGCAAGCGAATCCGGAGGTGAGCGCGGACAAATGATCTGCCCTGTCAATAGATCCGCTTCTCCCAGAAGCGCTGACGGACATGAAAGAGTCAACACCAAGTTTGACACTCTGTTAACTACTTTTTCGACTCACCTAATAAGAGTAAGGTCTTTCCGCTACCAAGCTTACCGGATATGAGCGACAGCTCGCCTGGAGGGAACGAAATGGACAAGTCGACGAGAACGAATTTTTGTCGAGGGGTTGGTGCAACTGAAGATGCAGCAGAAGACGTAGCACTGCCCGAAGTACGGTCTTGCGGCCAGGTGATAGTGGCTGATTGCAGAGTAATGGTTGAGGGCTGCTCGGACAGTGGTGCGACAGAGGTGACCTCAGCACCATGAAGGTACTTCTCGATACGACGAAGAGAGACGAAACTCTGTAGTAGATAGGAGTGAGAACAAGATGATGGGTTGAATAATGAGGGCTATAGTACCTGCAGCATGTTGATGAATGTTTCGGGCAAGGCATTCAAAGCGAATTTCATCTCAGCAAAAACTAGAAGCAAATTGGGTATCAAAGTCTGATGAAAGTAAGTTGAAACGTACTGAGTATCTATTACAGCCCAATGTAAATAACTGTCAGGTCAAGTAACAATTACAATGAAGACAAAACTAACAGATGTGAACGCAATGGATGGCGTGAGTGTGTTTCCGCGGATGACAGAGAAGTGCCAAAATGAAACGATCGTGACAAGCACTGGAGATGCATCCCTAGTGACAGAAATTAAGATAGTCATCAGTATACGCGGAGTTATGTCTATTTTTCGACTTGTACCAAATAGCATTAAAAAGGACCTAAAGACAGGAATTAACACACGAAACGTGAGACACGAGCTGACATACTTCAATCGTGTAGTTGAGCTTCTGGAACTTGAGCTCCCTTTCTCGGATCTTGAGGACGCGCTTTTCGAAACTACGCTCCCAAGCCATGAACTAGGTAGCGTGTCAGGTCAACATCTTTATACATCGCTGGAGTAGCTTACTTTGAGCATGCGAATACCACCAAGAATCTTTAAAGGGAAAACAACAGAAACAATATGTTGAGCGCACAACCACGAGAGTGTAAAAGAACATACCTCATTCATCAAAGCAACACGCTCGTCGCGTGCCTTCATGAGATTTTCTTGTGCACGGACGACAACTTTACCAGCATAATGGTTCATGGGGAGGAAAAGACAAGTCACTCCCAGACCAATGAAGCATGACGAGCCTAAATGGGACCATAAGTATTGGCAATAGCATGTAGTGAGAATGGGTAAGACATGAACACACCGAGAAGCTTATATAAGAAGAGTGTCCCGATGACGATTTCAATGGGCGAATCTAGCGTGAGTGTGATGGTTCAGTCTAACCGACCAATGACATTATGATGGAGCACAACGAAGACTCTTACCGATGAGTGAGAACATGTGCCACGAGAACTCACTAACACGATCAACATCCGTTGTCATGAGTGTCATGATCTGAGCCTTGCTCGAAAAATCATCATCATCATCGCTCTCCTTTGCATCGTCCTTCCCAGCTTTATCATCACTAGATTTGACTGCAGAAGACGATGCAATATCCTTGCGAACAAGGGTCTTCGCAAATAGTATGGTGTTGAGCTGGATACGTACGCGGACCTGGATTGTAGTCGTCGTGAGGGACCACAGCTGAGCAGTTACTACATAGCAAGTAGTCAGCATTTCGATGCTTTGCCAAAATTAACAACGCACTTAAGAAGACTATCACATTTGAGAAAAATATTCCTGTGGCATATACCAAGCCCCAGCCAGGGTTTTCTCTGGTGGGATCAGACTCGAGATACAACACAAGTTGCTCAAGGAAGAGTGGAGGCGTATAGAAAAGTACAGCAGACACAGCTGCTAGGACAACCTCTGCCATAAGGGCAAACCAGTTGACACAGACAAGCCGGTACGCAAGCTCGAACCCAGAACCAACGCGTGGACGCCAGTTTCCGACACGCAGGCGAACACTGCGAACGGTATGCTTCATAGCAGAATACAGATGTGTTGCGCGCATGTTGGCGGGGAGAATGGGAAGGTCGCCAATCTCTAAGGAAGAAGAGATATTCCCGAGCATCACAACCTTGGTGGTGTAGTTGAACATCAGGAAGTCCAACACAGAAGCACCTTTCATATCATTCAGTTTGGGAATGGGATAAATAATCGAAAAGCTTACTTGCAAGCCCACAAACATTGTGTTGAGCAAAATTTGTCGTTGCCTTGATGGTTTTTTCGGAATATATTCTCTCCGCAGGAAAATGTAAGTGGGGTCCAGATGGTAACGTCCAAGAAATGATGCATGCCACAAGATATAAGGCGAGGACTGCGTACCACAATCCTTTCAGGGCTGGGTCTACCAAAATTAGCACGCGGTCGGGTTTTGTGTAAGGTAAGATAGCAGTTATGGCGAGTAATGCAGAAGGGACAAATGTCAAAGCAGCGAGATGAATCAATGATTCAGAGTGGTACTCTGCATTATCTTGATTTATGGAACGAGCGACGACGATGACCGTGTAGAGACTAAAAGCAGCATGCAAGGCATATACAATCAGAGCATCGCGGTCGTCGTTTATAGCAGACCATGCAAGGCATATTGTCTGGATGGCTAGGATTATAGCCAGAATGATGGTTAGAAACAGCTTCCATAAGCGCATCTAAAATGAAAATTCTATAATGAGTGTCAGACGGAACAAGGTAAATATTACGCACCCTGATCCAAAACGCATCTTCATCTATTGGGTATCCTTCAATGACATCCTCAGGTTTTGTGACATCAAACGGATCGATAGTTTGTTCGGTCTCCTCCCCATGTATCGGTAGCTGGATTTTACCTTCTCTGGGATAGGCAAGGTATAGAAATACGATGAAGCTGCCAACAGCGGTGCTGGCAAGAGCTACAGCTACTGGAAGCTGATACTGAAGCATGCCCGCTTGCGATTCGCTAGGTGAGTGCAGCTAACGAAAAGGGCGTTTCTGTACCAGTTGAATATAAAGTCAAAAGATAAGCCCGAGCGCTGCTCTCCGACTACTATGTAGTATTGGCGGGACTCGGACCCGACCGTGACAGTGACGCCTTTTACTCTGACTCGGAGTCATGCATGTCGCTGGGTTTTATTTCAGGCCAGCCATCCGTGACCGTGAGGTCAAAGACAATTTAGACGACCATCATCATGATGGGTTTGTCAGTGTCAATGGTTTGTCCGTTATCTTTGGTTCGTTTCATAGGCAACGATATCGCCGTCCTTGATATGCCATACGTTACTGGAAATATAAGGCATTTTAGATAGCATGTTGTACTCTCACTCTCATTAGATTAGACCACAAATATTATTTCAATGATATCTCAATACCATACCTGGACCCGGCATCTCATATTACAGTGCATTATGAAGATACATTGTTTCATTATCACTGGTACATTAACACTAGCAAAATCACTTATGAAAGTAAGGGTATTGCTTCTCAGTGGACAGGGGACAGGTCACCTCCCCTGCAGTCACATTCAACATTCTATGGAACGGAAGAGTGAATGAGGAAATAGTGAATGGTGGGGAAAGACTCTGGAGCGCCAACAGGGAGGCCCACAGTATCTTAGTCTCGAATCTAGACGGGTGGGAACAGAGGTCCCAGACCGTCTGGAGACATTCGTTTAAGGACGAGTGCATCGAGTCACACTGTCACACTTATAGCCGTTTTTGGGTAGAGAAAGCGTCCAAAAGTAGAAATTGATAATGTTTCGTCATCGTGATTACTCGTCCAATATACATACAAATTTTTGGGTGTAGTGCAATAACATGGCCCTCCGGGGCAAACCTGGACCCCATTGTTTTGAGTGATGAGTATCGATGAGTAATGATGGAGTGGTGTTCGGGGTCTTCTTTGGTTTGTTCGAAGGGATCTTGTGCTTTTCGCAATGTCACGCGTCGTTGGTGGCCGTCTGTTGGAACAGCTGGCTGGCTTACTTAAAAGTGGGAAGGATAGCTGTACAGGCGATAGGTGTTACGCACAAAGTGCTTAACAAAGTCTGAGGGTTCGTCGAGTTTGTTCAAAGAGACTTATCCGAAGACAAGTTCGAGGATGTAATTCTGAATAGAGGGATTCCAACAGTTGTTGGTCTTCTTCCGTATGGAAGTCTGATCTTGGAAGTTCTAGCTTTGTAAGCGTGAACTGCGTAGAATCGTATTGGAGAATACTACTACTGTTACAAGCGTATTTATAGAGAAGTAAGTCGGCGATAGGAGTTACGTCCTATCTAGGGTAGGTCTGTCCGTTGAGGACTGAGTACTATACAAAGTAATAGAAGTGCGAGAGGAGCGGAAGTGTATGTGAGGGATGTGAGTCATCGGTCCGATGGTATAACCAATGAGTAAAGAGAAATGAGTAGTCCGTAATATAGGTAGACAAATCGTAACATTACCCCCTTACTTGCTTCGAATTTCACCGAAATTCGGTACCCTCGCCATCCATGTTGTAGCTGTCGTCGTAGCTGACATCTCCATGTAATCCCTCCATCAGAATCCTATCTTCGTTTTCCCTACAAATAGGGCACCAATTGAAACTATGCCCTGGTGCGCGTCTATCGCAGTCGGGGCAGTAGTAAGCTTCGCAGTAATATGTACGGTGATTACTCCAACCGCAGTTTTGACAGTAAGGAGCGTTGTCGCGAACACCTTGGTGGTACTTTTGTCGGGTATTGGACGAGGTGTCGGATTTGGGAGTGGGGGGATTGTCATCTCCCAGGTTGTACGTTCCCGCGTACAATTGGTCGATCATGTCGGCGTCATCTACGTTGATTGGATTGGAAGGGGAGCCGGTCTCAGGCCTGCGCGTTACGCCAGGCGGACTGTCTTTCGGACTCTTCGACGTACGAGATCGCCGATTTGATGGAGTTCTGACGGCGGGGATCTGGAGTATCACTTCTTGTCGGCCTAGTCGGGCTCCTCGTCGTTTCGTCAGGTGACGGGTTTGGGCGTTTGGTACCGGTCGAGGCGGAGGTGACTGCGGTGGTAGTGGTTCTGGGTTCGACCCAGTGGAACGGGGACTGGAGGGGTTTGACCCTTGTGAGGTCGGGCTGGTTGGGACGGTGGGAATGTATTTTTCCGCTAACTGGGTGGGCGGAGGTTGTGGGGTAGCGGTGGGGTAGGTGAGCTCTGGGGTAACACTGATCTGATCTGGGTGTAATGGGGACCGGCGGGACAAACCGGGTGGAGGAGTACTCGTATAGCCATCTCGCTCTATCCACGTGCGCGCTTTGGTTAGCAAGATCTTCCTGCCTAATTCCAAATATGCCTTTGCCGCGTCCGTCTGCCCACTCAAGGAGTTCATCCTCAAGCGTCGTTCCAAAGATTCCAAAACTAACTTTTCCATCCGGAGTGCCCGACAGATACTCGAGTCCTGATTGTTGTGCCGCGAATGCTCGTTTTCCAACGAATGTAGTGAGTCTATGGCTTTCAGGAGTTCGTCAGCCACGAGGTCTATGTTAAGGAAGGTGTATAGGGAAGAAAGAGCGTGGTACGCATCGGGATAGCGTTTTTCTGTTTCACGAAATAGATAGATGTGGGCGTTTTTGGCTGACATTAATTCTATGGCGTCGGAGACGTCAGCCTGGTTGTGTCGTTGCCCTCGGGCAAAGGACACTCGTTCGTCGGCTAGCATGTTGGCTTCGCCGGGTACAGAGTAGGTGGTGATGGGGAAGCCGGTAGAGTGAGAAGTAGACATGTTGTGTGTTTTGAGAGACAGAGGATTGGTGGTGGTGGGGGTGGTTGTCTCTTCAACGCAGTTTGTGGTCTCTCTTATAGGCTTCCAGTATCTCCGCAGCATTGGTCAGGTGTTCTTCTGGTTCCCATGAGTTTTCGGAATGAGGGTAATGGCGCCATTTGATCAGGTAACGGCGTCCGCGTTTCCAGGGTTTGTGTATAAGAATACTTTCTACTTCATATTCTTCTTCTTCATTGATAAGGTCAGATGGTGGTCGGATAAAGTTCGGTCCGTGAGTGTTGGTTTCGGTATACGGGGTTAAGAGGGATGCGTGGAAAACGTTGTGTATCCTCCAATGGGGAGGTAACAATAATCGGTAGTTTACCGGGGAGATCTTTTCTTGGATGCGGAAAGGTCCGATGCGTTTCATGTTGAACTTCTTGTATTCGGTGGCTTTTTCCCGCAGGTTGGTGTTTTCTAACCACACCTTTTGTCCTTCTGAGAATCTGGTGAACTTTCCGTTCGTTCATTTCATCATCTTGCTTCTCGCTAGTTCGTGTGCTTTTAGAGCGTTCTCTCTTGCTCTAAGTAGTTCGGATAATCGTTTTTCTACTGACGGGATGTTTGTGGATTGGTGTTTAGTCGGGATTCCTCGGGGTTCGTATCCCATGAGGAGGTAGAATGGCGATTGGTTATTCGTGGAGTGTGGCCGTTGGTTGTGGCAGAATTCGGCCGTCGTAAGGTACTTTGCCCAACTGTGTGGTTGATTCTGGCAAAAGATGCGGAGGTAGATCTCTAGTTCTTGATTGGATCGTTCTGTTTGTCCGTCAGTCTGTGGATGGTATGCCGTGGAGAGTGCGGTTTCGATGTTTAGGAGTTTGTGGAGTTCTTTTGATACTTCAGAGGCGAATTGTGGGCCTCTGTCGGATATGATTTTGTCGTGTAGTCCAAACCGTTTGAAGACAGAGTCATGGAAGATTCGTGCAGTTTCGAGTGCGTCGATGGTTTTGTGGCAAGGTGAGAGGATTACCCCCTTACTAAGTCCTTGGTCTACCACGACCATTATACTGTCATACCCTATAGACTCGGGTAGGTCTGTAATGAAATCCACCGAGAGATACTTCATCGGTTCACTGGTTGTTACGATAACACAATTTCCGGACATCTCCTTTCCTTTTTATTCTCCGCTTTAACTTTATACTTTAAGTGCCACGCGGCATTTCCCTTTCTCGCGCCGCGTTGCCTTTCTTTTTTAGACTTAACTCTCTCACACAGTGGAGCTGGCCATACGGGCTAGGCCCTATGACATCATCAGCCACTGCCTTCATCAACTGTATAGTACACATGTACAAACAACCTGTAGTAGTATATATACCCCAATAGATCCAGGAGACTCCTCAGCGAGTCCTCCTGTTGTTAACCAACAAACTCTCTGCAGCTCAAGGGGTAACCACTCCCTCTTCATTTTCTTTATAGTGTGGTTCTGTGTGCGCCAGAGTAACTAACTCTTGGTTGTTACACTGGTCTTCGGTGTTTGATTCGGGATCAACGGTACCGTGGTCGGATGCGTGTTTACTTTGGCTTGCTGGCAAGTTGCGCATCCTTTCACGTATTCCTCTACCTGTTTCATCATTCCTGGCCACCAATAGGACTTTTTTATTAGTTGATAGGTTTTTAGTCTTCCTGGGTGCCCTGCGGTTAGCGAGTCGTGGTGATTTTTGATGATCGTTCTCTGTTCTTCTGCAGTGTCGATCAGTAGTTTGTTCTGATAGAAGAACTGTCCTTCCGCTTTGTGCCAATCTTCCTTTTTCGTTCTTCCAGGGTAGTTGTCGTTGGTGAGCATTGCTTGCTCTATTGTGTCTTTTATTGTTCTCGTGTGATACAGAAACGCCGACGCTGGTATCATTGGGGTGTCGTCGTCGTCGTCCGTGTTATCGATGTACAAGTTGGGTCGTCTCGAGAGTGCGTCAGGTACCACCATGTGGGTTCCAGGTACGTGCTCTAATGTGTAATTGTATTGTGACAGTTCTAGCTGCCACCTTTGTTGTTGTGGTGTGAGTTTTCTGGCCTCCTGCCAGTACGTCAGGTTCTTGTGATCCGTTAGGATTTGGATCGTGTGTGGGCTTCCTAAAAGCAGGTGTTTCCACTCCTTCAGAGCTCTTATTACCGCTAAAAGTTCCTTGTCGTAGATCTGGTAGTTTTTCTCTGCGGGGGATAGGGTTTTTGAGAAAAATGTGCACGGGTGCCATTGTCCTTGATCATCTGGTTGCATTAACACAGCTCCGGTGGCGTGTTTGCTCGCGTCCGCTGCTATCTTCGACGGTTTCGAGGAATTGGGGATTTGGGTTACAGGGGATTCAAGGAATCTTTGTTTCAATAGTTTGAAAGCGTCATCTTTGATTTTCGTCCAGTTCCACTTTTTGTCTTTTTCTAGCAAGGCGTTTAGGGGTTGGGCTAGGTCAGAGTAATGGCCTATAAACTTTCTGTAGAAGTTTCCGTAACCTAAGAACTTCCGTATGCCTTTGGTGTCTTTCAGGGTTGGCCAATCGCGTATTCCTGCGAGTTTGGCTGGGTCCATGGATACCTGGTTGTGGGAAACAATCATTCCCAAGTATTCGATGGTCTCCGCCTCAAAGGTACATTTTTCAAGTTTCAGGAACAGGTCGTTTTCTCGTAGCCTTTGTAGAACTTGTTTTGTCCGGATGCGGAGTCTTTCAACCTGGGTGTCAAAGATGAGGATGTCGTCCATGTATATGATCATCCAGCCTTCATCAATATAGTCTTTGAATTTGTTGTTCATCAGCCTTTGGAATGTTGCCGGGGAATTGCACATGCCGAAAAACATGACCGTTGGTTCGAATACTCCCTTGCTGGTTTTGAAGGCAACTTTCCATTCGTCTCCTTCTTTTATCCTTACGTTGTTGTATCCCCAACGTAGATCCAGTTTAGTAAAGATGGTGGCTCCTTTCAATCTTTCGATGAGGTCGGGTATCAGGGGTAGTGGATATGGGTCTTTTACGGTATATGCGTTTAGTTTTCTGTAATCTTGGCATGGTCGGAGTGATCCGTCCTTCTTGCCAATGAAGAAGAAGGGGGACACCTGTGGCGACTTGCTTGGCCTGATGTATCCCTTTCTGTAGTTATCCGTCAAGAATTCCGTTAACACTTCATCTTCTTTTGGTGCCAGTGGGTACAATTTGCAATCCGTTGGTACAAATTCCGGTTTCATGTTGATTACATGATCATATTCCCGTCGCTTGGGGAGTCTTTCCGATTTCTTTTTGTCAAAGACGTCTGAATAGCCCTTATATTCATCTGGGAGGATATGTTTTTCTTTTCTTTCTCCGTGTATTTGCGCGTGTTCCATTGCCGAGTTGACTTTTAACCGGATCGTGATTCGAGGATAGGGTGTGCGGTTGGATACGTATCTGTGAATGGTTTTGTACTCGTCCTCGTCTACTGTGGTTGTCCTGATTTTTGTTTCCGTGGTAGTTTGGTTTGTCCTGATTGAGTGTTTGTCTGAGTACGGTAATTCTTTGTCTTTCCAGTTAATGACCGGGTTGACTTTTCGCAACCAGGGGAAGCCTAGCAATACGTCTTCTCCATCCAGTCCGGTTAATAGAAACTTCGTAAACCTGTTTTGTCCTCCTGCGTCTATTCTCTGATAGGTGCAATGCGTAATTTTTCCGTTTTTGTTCGTGGTTCCGTCAACGTTTTTACATGTTATAGGGATCGAGAGTTTTTGGAGGGGGAGTCGGTTTTTAATGGCGAATTTTGTGTCCATGAAGTCGTCCGTAGCTCCTAAATCTATCAGGGCTTTGGTTCCAATGGTTTTCTGTTTTAACGAGCAATCGATTCGTAAAGAGTTGGCATTGATCGTTGCTATTGTTACAGTTGCCATTTTCGACGGTACTAACATCGGGGTAGTCCGTCATTTCAAAAACCCTCGTCTTCTAATTCTTTCATCGCCTCAGCTCTTTGGTCTTCTCCCAATTCCCTCCACATCCTCATGATGTTTTGGACCTTGTCTTCTTCTACTGTCTTGACGTCATCTTCAGTTTCAGTTTGACGTACCTTTCTTTCGGGAGTCTTTCCTTTGTTCTTACAATTCCTCCCGATGTGTCCTTTTTCGTTGCATATGAAGCACCTTCCTTCCTTCCTCCTGGTTTCTTCTTTGTCTTTAGTCAGCCTTTTCACGCTGGTGGATGGTCCACTTTTGCGATTTTTGTTGTACTGTCTTTCTTTGTTTCTGGTCCCCCACGTTCCTTCCGAGATGGTGTTTGCACTGATCCAGTTGGCATCTAGGTTGGCCACCGTGTTCATCCAGTCTTCAATGGTGACCAGTTCCTTTCCGGTGAGTGCTCCGCGGAGGAGGGGGGGTCGGATTGCTTTTTGATAAACCATGATCATGGCTTCGTTGTTGATGCCACTTTTCCCGGCATCTAGCATAAACATCGAGTTGAATGCCACTGCATTTTCTCCTGGTTCCATCCTCATTTTCATCAAGGCGGCCGAAGCCGTTCCTTTGACATTTGCTGTTCTGAAACTGGCTGTGAACATTTTCATAAAATCTGCCCATGTGGGGTAGGCATTCTTGTCTTTGTATTCGGTCATCTTGGCTTCACTCTATGAGGCGGCGGTTCCGTCCTTCATGTAGCTGAGAGCCACGTACACCTTTTTCTTGTCCGAGGTATAAATGGTGTCGTTGATGTCAAAGTGTAAGTCAGTGGATGATATCCATCTTTGGGCCTTGTCTGGGGTCCCATCAAAGTCGTCAATTTTCCCAATCATAGTGGGTTTGGGTGTCGTAGCGTTTGACATGGTGTAGGTAGGTGGGGTAGGAGATGGGTTGGGTGCGGTGGGGAGTATCTGTGGTGTGGGAAGGGGTATTGGTTCACCTTCTGCTGCGTATTCTTCGAAGTCGTCTTCGTTGTAGATGTTTTCTGTGGTTACTGGAGGATCGTGTTGTGTTCTGGGGATTAGTTGTGGATGACTTTCCGCGTAGAACTGTAGCCAACGTGTTCTGGCTTCGTAGAATGTGTCTGCCTGTTCTCTGGTGTGGAGTCGGGTGACGTCTGGTTGAGGGAAGGGGGGTGGTGCTGCTATCCTTCCTTGTCTGGACGATGTCGGGGGTGTTGCTGTCTGTGTCTGTAAATCGTCTGAGCTTCTTCCTGCTCTCTGAGATCTGGTTCTCGGTCATTGCGACGTATTGTCGGCTTTTTCTTCCCAAACCTAAATAGGTGGGACTTCTGGTATGGAATATGATTCTTTTGTTACGCACAAAGTGCTTAACAAAGTCTGAGGGTTCGTCGAGTTTGTTCAAAGAGACTTATCCGAAGACAAGTTCGAGGATGTAATTCTGAATAGAGGGATTCCAACAGTTGTTGGTCTTCTTCCGTATGGAAGTCTGATCTTGGAAGTTCTAGCTTTGTAAGCGTGAACTGCGTAGAATCGTATTGGAGAATACTACTACTGTTACAAGCGTATTTATAAAGAAGTAAGTCAGCGATAGGAGTTACGTCCTATCTAGGGTAGGTCTGTCCGTTGAGGACTGAGTACTATACAAAGTAATAGAAGTGCGAGAGGAGCGGAAGTGTATGTGAGGGATGTGAGTCATCGGTCCGATGGTATAACCGATGAGTAAAGAGAAATGAGTAGTCCGTAATATAGGTAGACAAATCGTAACACACATTGATGGCAAGAGTGAGCAGCCTGGCACTCAAGTTGTTGTATTTGCTTTAATGTGAGAGGCATCTTGCGTCCATTGGCTCGGTGCTCTTGTAAAGTACGGTTGCAAAGAGGCTTGATGGGCGGGGCATTGTGCAGGAAATACACTGTCGCAGCTGTACCGCTATCAAAATGACTGTGGTTGTCAACTCACTGTGAATATACTCGGAAGGGAATGTTGAGATTGTCGTGGGATATGACAAATGGCATTTGCTTGATTTGCTTCCGTATTTTTGTCATCTGGTTGGCGGAAATGGCACTGAATGCATGGGTCGTCCACCGGTGACTCATGATGACACACAGAGTGCAAAGGAGGTTAATGTGACAACACCAACAATGTCAGGCAACAAATACAAAGCTATATAACAAAACTCAATGCCTGGTCAAGTCCTTGCTGAAAGGCGGTGAAGCAGGGTATGAGAGTTGAAGAGTATCGATATGGGCGCGAATCCAAACTAATATTGAACTAAAGAATAATACATTGAGTATGTACTTCCTTATATAGTGAACAACAATGGACAGACCAAGAAAGGGAAGAGTTAAGAAAGTGGTCTGACCAATTAACTAACCAATAAGAAAAGAAAGAGAAAGTGGTCTGATCTATCGTATTTACTAATCGCATGATAGAAAGTATTGGTAAGAGATGTACGATTGGCTGTATCAGTAAGCCCATGAGAAGGCGCTGACTCATAGTCTTCCTTGCTTATCAATATCCCTCCAAAGTATTCCCAGACATAGTATTGGATTGTTGCTATGTCATTTGGATATCTTCTCGAGGGTCTACAACAGTTCTCCTTCATTGTAAGTACAATAGGACGTGAGTATGAATGGAGAATAAGAAGAAAAAGGATAAAAGTAATAGAATGCCAGCTGTAATCTCTAGTCCAAGAGCGAGAGGAGTGACAGGGAATGAATCGGATAACCACGACATGATGGGAATGCGATAAGAAAAATTGATTCCTCACAAACAAGACACAGTCTTGGGGCACTGGAGCACAATGAAAACAACACTCAAAAGAAGAGGAAGAGGTGGGAGTGGTTACCCATTTGGTTTCTACAAGTTAGTTGCCGGTAGACAACAGGAGGACTTGCTGAGTCCTTCCCCATGTATTGCTCCTGTATATATACTAAAATATATGAGGTACTGTACAGTTGTAAATAAAGTTTAAAGTCCGATGTCTAGCATGTGACTGGTCACATGATGAGTAAATGGTCACATGACTGGTCATGTGACTTGGAAAAAGTAAAAGTAAAAGTACGAAAAGTGAAGTGTAAGTAGGTACTGGTACGTCAATTGTAACAGTTAAGGCTTTTGGCGGCTATGCCTTGTGAGCGAAGGAATGTAGTAAGAAGTTTTGCCCATTGGTTGTGGTGGTGCAAATGAGAAAACATAATTTGGATAATTATCGAAATAATGACCTGTATATCATGAGTTGACAGGAGTAAGAGAAACTTTTGATACTCACCAGGTCGGTGCTCTGCTTTGCATTGCGTTTTTCCTGTGACTCGGTCCTTGTTAGACGCTGTAGTAATTTCCATAGCATGAGCGTGCCATCGAAGCCGGGGCTTTGAAGCTTGAGAACGAGGTCTTCAGTGAAGAGGCTGGTAAGGCCCTCCTCAGAGACATCTTCGGGAGGGCATTTTGCAAGGTTCTGAATCCTCTGCAGCTTGCCCTCAAGCACCTCTCCTATGCAACCAAACAAAAACTCCTCCAGGACTGCCTTTGCTCCACTTGCCCATGTGTTGTGTGTGCCCTGCGTGCATGGTGGCTTGGACCAACATTTCAATATCTCAAGTAATTCTTTGCTGACCATGAGGTTCGTCCGCTCATAGCGGATCTTGGGGTCTGTAGTACACTTGTGGTCTCCCCAGCTTAGATAATTGAGAAATAAAGGGAGGTTGAGGCTGAGAGAAGATATGTAGTCTAGAATTGCTCAAATTTTGAGGACAGGACTGCTGTGGAATTTGCTCATGAGGTACGCCGTATGTTGCACTTGAATCAGGAGCTGGGGAAGGTCCTTGTAAAACCCTTATCCCCTATACCGAGTCAACGGAGGGATGAAGGCTTAAATCAAACAAGTAGCGTTACAAATAGCGATTGAGAATTAATCAACAACTGAAGAAAGTATGTACATGGTGGTCTACTATATATATGTTTCTGAAAGTCAGCCATGAGGCGCTGACTGATCTAACATGCAGCAACCATGAGGCGCTGACTGATGTTCTTTGTAATGGTTCTAGACTCTTGTCACGTGATGGTCACATGATCTGATATAACTATGTATTATGTTATCCGCGCTAAAGCAGCAGCTTAACATATCTTATCTGTCATGTGATCAGATATCAAAGAAAATGAAAAAAGGAAACTAGCGCTCAGGTTAGCGCTTCTGGTTCAAGTCGTGACATTACCCCCTCCTTAGGACTTTTGTCTCGAAAGTAGGGGTCCATCTTTCCGTTTTCCCAATTAAACAATTGTTTTCGGACTCTAGTCGTTGTGAAGTTTTCGAAGGGTTGAAAATGTAATTGAAATCGGATCCGTCGGGGTGCACTAGGGTTGTTATCGTGGAATGTTTTTACTTTGTCGGGTGAGTTGTTTAGGTGTTGTTCAGGTTCCCACGTGCGTTCCTCTTTTGGATAGTTCTTCCAATGTACTAAGTATTCCAATTTCCCTCGTTTTAGACGTGAGTCTAGAACTTCTTCGACTTCGTATTCTTCTTGTCCGTCTACTATTACCGGCGGTATCGGTTTAGGTTTCTGTTGGGAAGGGAACTGTGGTTCTTTGTACGGCGTGAGTTTTATCTCGTTGAAAACCGGATGAATAGGCCGCCATGTCGGTGGTAGCGCTAATCTGTAGGCTGATTCGCCTATTTTTTCCAGTATTTCAAATGGACCGTGTCTTTTATCGTCCAGTTTCTTGGCTGGTCGATCTGTTGAGATATTGGTCGCTTCTACGTACACCTTATCTCCTACTCTATATTCCACTGCTTCCCTTTTCTTCTTATCGTACTGTTTCTTCATCTGTTCAGCTGCCTTTTGCAGCGATTCTTCTGCTCTCTTCCTTGTTTCTGTCATTCTCTTTACGAAATCTTCTGCATTCTCGTTCTTTACCCCCACTTTCACTACTTCCTGTGTTCTCGGATGATGTCCATGATTCAGGTAGAACGGGCTATATCCCGTTGCAGAATGTTGTTTGTTATTGTAAGAGAATTCTGCTAGGGTAAGCCATTCTGCCCAATCATCTTGTTTATGGTTTACAAAGATTCTGAGATACTGTTCTATCTCTTGATTGATCCTCTCCGTCTGTCCATCTGTTTGTGGATGCCAAGCCGTTGATGGGTTCGCTTTTATCTGAAGAAGCGTATGTAGATCTTTCATGAATTTTGAAACGAATTGTGGTCCCCGATCTGAGATGATCTTTTCGGGTATACCGTGGTTTCTGAATACATGATCTCTGAATAGTCGTGCCACTCCTTCTGATGTGGTCTCCATCTGTGTGGGAATTACCTTGATCATTTTGGTAAATCGATCTACTACTACCATTATCATGTTATATCCATTTGATTCTGGTAGCGGTCCGATCAGATCTACTGATATGATCTGCCAAGGTTTATCCGGGATCTCGTTTGGATGAAGCGGTGCTGCTTTCTTTTTATGGTCTGTCTTAGTCCTTTGGCAGACTTTGCATCCATCTACGTATCTCGTGATATCTCTGTCCATGTAAGGCCACCAGTATTGTCGAGTGATTAACTCCTTTGTCTTATATCTTCCTGGATGGCCTGCAATAACAGAGTCGTGGTTTCGTCGGATAATCTCTTCCCTTAATGTAGCATCTTTTGGTACATAGATCCTGCCTTTGAATACTATGCAACCGTCTTCGTCTAGCCAACCATCCTCTCTCCTCTCTATCTTTCCTTTCATCTTTTTTATCAGCTCATCTACATTTCCTTTTCTCTTTGTAATCCACTTTGAAATCTCCAATTCTTTCTCTTGACTGTCTGCAATCCTTTGTCTTTGTTCTGGAGAGAGAGTCATTCTTACAAATAGTTTCTCATCCAGTAGCACGACGTCTTCGTTGTCGTTTTCTCCTTTGTTATGATCTGATCGCCTCGAGAGAAGATCTGCTTTTATATGCTTCCTTCCTGGCATATGATGTATTGTGAAATGATACTGGCTCAACTCCGTCATCCACCGCGCCTGTCTCCTGTTTAACTTCTTTGGTTCTTTGAAATACAGCAGATTTTGATGATCTGTCCATATCTCAAATTCCTCTTCCGCGTCTATTAAGTAATGTCTCCATTCGTTAAGTGCCGTCATGATGGCAAGAAGTTCTTTGTCATAGATCTCGTAATTGCGTTCTGTGGGGTTTAACGCTTTGGAGAGGTATGCAATTGGCTTCCAGTCATCTTTTTGTCTTTGTGATAAGACAGCACCCATAGCGAAGTCACTACTGTCCGCTTCTACCTTGTATTGGCTATGTGGTACTGGGAGAGCTAACACTGGGGCTGAAACTACACGTTGTTTTAATGTGTTAAATGCTTCTTGTTGTTCATTTCCCCAAATGAAGTCCTCTTTTCCCGTTAACTTGGTCAATGGTTTGGCTACTTCCCCGAAGCCTTCTATGAATCTTCGATAGAAATTTACAAATCCTAAGAATGCTTGTATATCCTTTTTATTTTTGCATTCTGGCCATTTGCTAATTCCTTCTACTTTTACCGGATCCATGCGAATTTTGTTCTCTGAGATGATCAGTCCCAGGTATTCCACTTCTGTCTGTTCGAAATCGCATTTCTCTGGTTTAAGATAGAGATGATTCTTTCTTAGGATTTCTAACACACGTCGCGTCGTTGCTTGGTGCGTTTCTATATCCTTTGTGAATATCATGATATCATCTAGATATATGATTACTAATCCTTCATCTATCAACTCTTTGAAAAGCGTGTTCATCATCATTTGGAACGTGGCGGGGGAATTTGTCAGTCCAAAGAACATGACTAATGGTTCGAATAATCCCCGGTTTGTCCTAAACGCCGCTTTATGCTTGTCTCCTTCTCTCATTCGTATGTTGTTATATCCCCATCTTACATCCAACTTTGTGAAGTATTTTGCTCCACTCAATTTGTCTACTAGTTCCCCGATCAACGGAAGTGGATATCTATTTTTGATAGTGATATCGTTTAGCTTCCGATAATCTTGAACTGGTCTCAACTTCCTGTCTTTCTTTTTAATGAAGAAGAATGGTGATGTGAATGGGGACTTCGATGGTCTTATCCGTCCCAATTCTAGATTCTCCTTTAGAAACGCATCTAGCTCTTCTTGTTCTCCTCTTGCCAATGGATAGATCTTGCAATCTAGGGAGTGATCTCCCGGTATTAGTTCGATTGCGTGATCCCATTGCCTTCTTTCAGGTAATGTGCCAAACTCCTTTTTATCAAATACGTCTTTGTATTGATGAAGGTGTTTTGGCACTATCTTTTCGAATCCTCCTTCTTTTTGATCTTTGCCTGCGGCTTCTGCTAGCTTTTGTGCCATTGTGCCTTGGGCTCTGATATGGTAATATTGATCGTCGATCGTGGCATCTTCGAAATTATGGAGATTCACCTGTATCATCCTCTCGTCTTCTCTTAGTTCCTCAAAGAATATTTCCGGATCCTCCTCTGGATCAGAGATTCGGATTCTCGGTCTGCATTCTTCAGGACATCTTTCAAAGGTCAACTTCGATTCTTTCCAGTCTATTTTAGGATTATGTTTGTTCAACCACTCATGTCCTAGAAACATCTTTCCATTACCCAGATTGGTTACGGCAAGATGTATCTTCTCGACATGTCCGTCGATTTCCATGAGTAGTATTACAAATTCATTGATGGCTCCGTTTTTATTAAGAGTTCCATCTGCATTATAGACTGGAATAGGTCTCGGTATCTTCCTTGTCTCATATCTTTTGTCTTTCACAAATTGGGAGTCGATGCAACTCCCCGTGCATCCACTGTCCAATAGTGCTTCGACTGTTTCTGATTGGAGAGTATCTAATGTAGTAAGCTTACATTTTACGTTCATTTGATTGCCTTGGGTGCCCCTAATGTACTTTTTTGGGGAGGCAATTTCTATGATCGCTTGTATAGCTTCTACTTTTGGTAACCGGTTGATTTCTTTTATCGTTTCCCGGGTTACTTCTCTCGCTCTCTTTTTATGTGTCCAGGCACTCAGAATCCCAATGGATCTTTCTTCCTTTTGGTCTCTTAGCCTGTCTACTACCCATTCTGGGGTCCAAACTTCTGTTCTAGGTTTTTTTAGAGGGGCTCCTGACCTCTCTTCTACAGTCTCTGCTGCGTTTTTCTCCGTAGAGCTCGCCGCATCGGGTGTAGGAATCTTAGGTTCTATTGTAAATGCTGCACTTTTTAGTGATTCGCCCGCCGTCAAAACTGCGGATGTCTTATCACTCTGCGCCGCTTTTACTCTAGTTGCATCTTTTTCGTTTCGGATTTCTTTCTTTGTCTGAGTGGAAATAGTTTTATTGTCATCCGCGCTAAAGCAGCAGCTTAACAATTCTGAGTCATATGTATCTACAGTCAAAGGAAGAAATCGATTCGAAATGTCTTTAGGCTCAGTCGGTCGATGCGGTGTCGATGATGAGAACTGCTGTTAGAAAACCACACACAAAACAAACTAACACACAATCCTCCCAGATTCCACGGAACTTGTTTATGGGCTTTGCCTCCTAGAACAGTGGAGTGGTCTGGTTGTTCGTGGGGTGGTACGTATAAAGATCCTTCAAAGTAAAACCCAGAGGTGTATGAGTGTGGGTTTTGAGGAGGAGGGATAGTTGAATTTATAGAAGGATAGGGGCTTTGTGACGAGTATAGACGAGCACTACCTTGCTAATCGTAGCACAAGGTAGGTTTGAGAACGACAATATGACGAGGTTCCCAGTGATAGCAGGCTCCTGACGCACAAACTGTAGTGCTCAGAAGGACTCTAATCGAAAGGGATGACAATGACTTCAAAAGTGGGAAGTGACAATGACAGCAGTTGACAGTGGTAGAAGTGGGAAGTGTTGTGACCACACTGGATCACAAGTAGCAGAGTAGTGAACTTGAGAGTAGAGAAGAAGTCTGGATTGGATTTCTTGTTTTTTACAAGGTAAAATACAGGGGTTTATATAGTAAAAGAGAAGTAGGCTATGCACAGTATAGCTGTGCAAAAAGAATGAGAAAGAATATGAAGGAAGGAATGTACGCTGACGAATCCTGCATAGGTAGTACAGGATAAGATTGTCAAAAAAAGAAAAGAAAGGGATAGAACAATAAATGCTGTGAGTAATGTCACAGGTTTGTACAGCCATAAAGTAAAGTCCAATAGCAAAAAGAGAGCAGGAAAATCATGATGTCATGGGAAGATGCAGTAAAAAAAGGGCAAAGCAAAACACTATCAGTATCAACACAGTTCCTTTATTGTCAGTCAGGCATTCTAAAAAAATATGTGTCCATAAAAATGATTCAAAAATCAAAAATAATCGCACTGTAAATGAATGTTCTGCTGAAAAAAAAGAAACTGGAGCCACCGGCCCACCACCTAGTCCAAATCTGACAGTTCCATGGCCTTACCAATGGACTGGTTGTGTTGGACCACCTGATCAAACGAGGGAGGGAGAGGAGTAGTTCCAATTTGGAACAAGTGAGTCCCAGGCAGCGTGTGGTAGGTGTAGCTGTAGCGAAGACGATGGACAAATGATAAGTGTACCCAAGTGAATGGGACAGCGATGAACATGGGCGACGCAAGGGGATGAACCTTCTCCAGCTCAAAAATTACCCACCCACGCTCCAACCAGGCAAGACGAGCGACCGATGTTTTGATAGTATATGATGGCAGATCGACGTCATGAAGATGGACCTGTTGCCCTATTTGGACCGGCCGCCGGGGCTTTGCTGATATCAGCAGTGGCACGTGGTAGTCAACGGATCGGCGACGGAAGCGGATAGGAAGTGGTGACATCAGAAATGGTGGGGGTGCAAAGAAGATGAGGAGGAGGAGGGTGGAGGTGACGAGGAGGTGAACTAAAATGGGGACCCAGAAACGACCGTCGGGTGAGAATAAAAAGGAGAGGAAGGGGCCCATGGTGGGGCTAGGCAAAGGAAGGGGAGTAAGGGAAACGACAAAAGCGAGGGCGCAATGCAATGTGTAGCCAGTGGCGACGCGAAAATTTGCCGAAATGCCGAAATGCGGAAAGTACCGGATGGAAAAGCAAAGGTGAGCGTGACTGGATTGCCTAATAGAGGTGGTGCTGATCAGCCACAAGTTCAAAAAGGGCAATATTAATTACTATTCCACGTGGCACTGTGCCTGTGTGGCGCAAAGGCGAGTCTTTTTGAATATTCGCTTCGTTATTGACACCTGTCCATGCTACCAATCAACTTTGGTGCATGACAGCGGTACCGCTGGCCTCTTTAAAAACCCTCAAGGAGTTTTTCCCTTTCCTCTTTCGTCATCTTTTCTAAGAACTCTCAGACATTAAATTGTGGCTTCCTTTTTTGTGCGTCTTTGCACTCGAAGCTTCTATGTCCCTTTTCTCCACATCGGTAGCATCGTCCCTCAGTGCGGAACTTTGCTTTGTCTACCTCCATTCTTTCTCCGCTACCGGTATGGGTATACCCTGTTCCGTCCTTTTTCTTCTCTCCTTCTTTCTTTTGTTCCGAATAGGGTTTCTTCCCGATATCGGAACCTTTCTTCTCTTTTTCTCTCTCTCTCCAAATATAGTCTATTCTGATGAGTTCCCTTTTCCACTCTTGGTAATCTCTGGGAATGTGCCCGCCGTAGATCACCCTGTCTACTAGTGGCTTATTCATGTTCCTTCTGAGTAGATATATTAGGAACTCTTCGTTTATCCTATTTGTATATCCCGCCCATCTTTTCTTTTCCTCAAACCTTTCAAAGAAGGCTTGGGCGGTTTCATTGCCCTGTCTCAGGGTCAATATTTCGTTCTTGGCAGTTTCTTTTTCAAAGCTGTCCTTGAACCTTTCTTCCATTTTGTCCGCGAAATACGGCCAACTTCTGTATGTGTTCGTAATATCGAGCCCCAGCTGTTGGGTATCGACTCGATTCTCTAGCCAATCGGTCCGGAAGGCCGCGGCTTCTCCTTCTTTCATAAAAGATAGCACAAAGCTTATCTTTTTTCGGTCATCTTTGAAATATACGGCATCGTCTTCGAAATGTAGTAATAAGGACTCTCTAAAGGCCCTATACTTTTTCTTTTCTCCGGAGAAGTTCTCGGGTTTCTCCAGTGCCGTTCTACTTCTTTCCACCCTTTCTGGAGGTGGCGGTATCTGTTTCTTTAGTTTTCTTTGCAAGACGCTCACTTCTTCGAGCGCCTCGTCTAGCTGTGATTGGTAATGCATTTGAGTTTGTCTTATTGCCTTTTCTACTTCTTGTTTTACATATGCTTCCAATCGCGCTTCTTTTGGGGGGGAGTGTCTATTCTGGGTAATGAATCCATCATTTCCCTGGTAAATGCGCTGTCCATGCTGTTGGATGGCTCAGGCAGATCGCGATATTCTAGGTTTGACATCGAATGTGAGTTGGGGAGGAGGGGGAGTTTCGGATTTGATCAAAGGGGATGGGATTCTGATGGGTACTATTTCTGGTAGGGGGAATTGCCCTTTGAATACGTAATCTTGAGAGTAAATGTGTTGCTCTCCGATCCAAATGTAAAAATCTCTACTAAGCATAGAAAGGAGTTCACCAGTGATAAGCTGGATCGATACACCGCTTTCTAAGATCCTAGTAGTCTATCTGTTCTCTTTGAGTCAAAGTGGTCCTCTTCAGCCCACTACTGACTATGTATGTATGGTAATTATTTTTGTATTTTACGAATTTTATGTAAAAGGTATAGTGATAAATTGGGGTCCGAACGGTTGTCCCAATGTGACCAGCTTATTAAGCTTTCAGTCCTTCTCCCGACTGGCGGACGCAAATGCGCGGCCTGGTCAGAGGAAATCGAAATGGAAACTATGTAAAACCGAGAAAATCCCAGTGGTTCCACACCAAAGAGATTATAGTGATATAAAATGTATTTACAGGGGGATGGTTACGAATGAGTCTTGGGATGAGGAGGGAGAGATGTTGGCAGGGAAAAATGATAAGATGGTGTCGGGGCGAGTGGGTAGGTGATGAAGTGGGAGGGTAGTGGTAGTTTGGTTTGGTCGTTTGAGCAGGTTTAGGATGAGTAAGATGATGATGGTGGTTACGATGATGGTGGTTAGGATTGTTGCTGTTATATTCATAAACGGTACTTGTGGCAGTTGTTGATTGTGTAAAACCCTTATCCCCTATACCGAGTTAACGGAGGGATGAAGGCTTAAATCAAACAAGTAGCGTTACAAATAGCAATTGAGAATTAATCAACAACTGAAGAAAGTATGTACATGGTGGTCTACTATATATATGTTTCTGAAAGTCAGCCATGAGGCGCTGACTGATGTTCTTTGTAATGGTTCTAGACTCTTGTCACGTGATGGTCACGTGATCTGATATAACTATGTATTATGTTATCCGCGCTAAAGCAGCAGCTTAACATATCTTATCTGTCATGTGATCAGATATCAAAGAAAATGAAAAAAGGAAACTAGCGCTCAGGTTAGCGCTTCTGGTTCAAGTCGTGACAGTCCTCAGGATTGCTGTCAGATTCTGTGTCAGTAGGATTGGAAAATACATGTGTGCTACTCTGTGCAAATGGATTAACTTTGTCATTAAACTGGCCACCAGTATGATCAATCTCACAGTCAGTCATGGCAAGAGATAGGATAACAGTTCAATTATGATTATGTTACAAGTCGGCAGGTGCTCGGCAGTTTTCCCGGCTAATGAGTGTGACTCGATGCACTCGGCCTGTGTCAAATGTCCCCAGACGCTAGCGCGGAGCCCTAGCTTCTGGGTTTGAGACTAACAGTATCTCAACAAGAGCTGGTGATGTGGTTCTATCCAAAAAGGGTATAAAAGCTCCTGGAAAGAAAAAAACTTCAATTGTGAAATGGAAACCTGGATCCTACGGGTCCAGGAAAAACCACTCCTCGCCGATAAGCAAGATGGAGGGGTTGATCTGGTCAGATTATGGTTGTCTGTTGGTCGTCTGTGTCCATCAAAGAGACTCGGAGAGCAGCCTGGCCCAGGTCCCATCCGATGATCCTTGTAAATGCCGAGCCATTTTGAATCCAAATTTGGGATGGATATGTAGGGCACAGTCATAATCCAAGCAATTAATGAAACTTCAACATTTGTATATGATCATTGGAATAAGGAACCACTGCTAGCTGAAATCCCTAGTCTGAGGCGTGACTGCAATACCAGTATGAGAAACCCGTGACATACGCGTCTGTGATTATGTCACGCGTTTAGTTCACAGTATTCAATCAACGTGTCTTTGTTCTTCAATTGTAACTTCAGTATGTCCAACGGCACAAACGACGATGCTGATGCCTCACCTGAAGTTATGCTTGCGTTTTATCGAATGCTCTACCCTTTCAAACCCATATTCAAGTGGTTGAATCACGAACAAGCCCCAACAAAGCTCTTTACTCACCGCGAATTCGCGTTCACCCTCCAGGGTGATGTCTACCTTAGATACAACTCTTTCAATACAGCCGATGAACTGAAAAAGCAAGTATGCGCGCTCAATCCTACGCGTTTTGAAATAGGTCCCATGTATACAGCAAAAGTAAGCATGATCCATGCACTCAGGCAGTCAGTCCAGCTACTTATATTATTTGTAGCCAAAAGACAAGAAAACAGTTCGTCCTGCCGCATTTTCACCACTGAAGCGCGAGCTCGTGTTTGATATTGATATGACCGACTACGATTCGATTCGTACCTGTTGCTCTGGTGCTGGTATATGCCGTCGATGTTGGGGTTTCATCGCTGCCGCTGTAGATGTCATCGATTCTGCTATTACAGAGCAATTTGGATTCAAAGAACTTCTCTGGGTATACTCCGGTCGTCGCGGTATTCATCTTTGGATATCAGACCCGGAGGCCATGGATCTCACTGATGAGCAACGTAAGGCCATCGTCGGGTATCTCACTGTCATTGAGGGTGGGAAGGAAATGCGCAACAAGGTCAATGTGCGCATGGGACCAAGAGGTCCTCTCCCTCCATCACTACAGTTCGTACACACGAAGATAAAAAAAAAGCCACAATGCTAAACGACATCAAACTGTTTTATAGGAGTGCCGTCAACACCCTTGACAATCACTTTGACGATCTTATACTTGACGACCAAGACTGCTTTAGATCTGATGAAGGCTGGGAGTCACTTTTACAGCTTATACCAGATCGTAAAGCGGTAGACACCTTGCGCAAGAACTGGTCACATGCATCTCAACGTTCATCAAAAGGAGCATGGGCTGATCTCAAGAAACATATGAAGGATTATGTAAGTGATTACTGATTGATGCTTGAATATGACTTATATCACATGTTCCCCTTCCTAGCCAGCCGTTGTGGACGACATTATCCTGCAGTATACTTACCCGCGACTTGACACAGAAGTCTCAAAGCACCGCAACCATCTGCTAAAGGCACCTTTTTGCGTACACCCTAAAACAGGTCGGGTCTGTGTTCCTGTCGATGCAAAAAAAATCCATAAGTTTGATCCGTCTCGAGTACCAACTGTGCATCAACTTCTTCGTGAGCTTGACGCGGGAGCTTCGGCTGATAGTGCAGCGGGGGGTTCTGGTACGTCATTATTTTTATTCCTCGGATAATGTATAGTAAATAATCATTTTTTGTATTGAGCCTGGGAGAGGACATCACTGAAACCCTACGTTGAGATGCTTGAACGGCACAATGCAACGATAAGCACAAGGGTCAGGCAGGACAAGATCAAGCAGGACAAGAGTTGGTGATGGTAGTTGGTTTTCACTGTTTTTCTAGAATTCGATGGACTCTTTCGCTGTATTCTTAATTCAGTGCATGATATCTGTAACCTCGGGATGCGCCGTGCTTGTGGTGCTGTTGGTGCTGCGATAATCTTCTCTACAGACGATCGCTTCGCAAAATGCACAGGGGCTAGCAAAATGCTGTATTGATTTGTGTATTCCCTTATCAGATAAGATACATGAGCGATCGGGCCGATACACACTACCAGGTTTACACGCTTTCTGATATCTCGCCGTCGCATTTCAAACAACATCGATTCGTTCCCTCGATGTCCGAGCAACGTATTATCCTTGGGAACTGCCCACCACCACCAGACTGGATTCTAAGAGGCCATGTCGCGCTTGTCCAGCACCGTCCTACGGCTCCCAGCGCTCACTACTAATGGCCTAGTATCGCTATCCCCTCCGGCTTTTCCTTTCCCTCTAGCCACTTCACTTGCATCTGCCCCTCCATCTCCATCTCCATCGTCACAAGCGCCTCCGCAATCTGCCAATCACAACGACACTTCTTCGTTGCTCTTCGGATTCCTCATTTCAATTCTCTCTGTGTTTGGGGTCTTCATGGTGGGCGGCATGGTTTGGCATCGCTTGGTCGTCCGCCGTCGTATCCTCCGAAGGGTAGGCCGTGAAGGCGTACCTCAGCGTTATTGGGAGATGACTAGACCGCATCTATGGGAAATACGGACTGTCTCAGGTGAACAGCATATAAGGTGGAAACATATGAAGGTGCGTTATTTTCAATTCCTCCGATTTCAAGCTTTTGCTGATGAAATGTATGGTTCTCGTCTTCCTGCTTCGTCGTGTAGCCATTGATGGTTCAATCCAGGCGTGAAAGTGATCCCCTACTCGTCTCAGACGATGATACTTCCTTACCATCCTGGAAGCAGTGGTTTCTCGCACGACTTCCACGCGATCTTCGCATGCTGTTCTCGCGTCCTCGTCACCTATCCCAATCGCAGGCGAATAGTCACGAAAATACCCAGCTCGAGCCCCGTCTTCCTTTGCCCGGATCTGATGTTCAAGTGGCGGTGATCGTGGCGATGCCTCGACCATCCAAAGCGACCTCCGCCCTCAATGCGGCAACTGCTGGCAAAAACAAGGAGGTGCAGGGAACGGACGATAGACAAGAGGTACTGCACGAAATCGTAATTGGAACCACAAATTTACTCTACAAAGATGATGATTCGTGTCTGGAGGATGTGCATTAATGACTTGTTACAATGATACCTGCAACGCGTCTTTCTTTCTTTCTTCACGTGTATAGTAATTGCAATGGACTAATAGTGTACTTCAGTAGGATATATCTCCTTGATTATTGTCGTTGTTCTGGATGCTTTCGGTATCCAGTAAATCACTGGCACTCTGACCTTGCTTTTGCTGCCAAAACCAAATATTAGAGCCTAGTCGCACAAGCCAGTGGGTCGTTTGTGTGGGAGATTTCTTGAGGTATCGCTTGCATTGACATCGACCAAGTTCACGTTATTCAATACTGTCGCAGAAATCACTGGCACTGTTCTTAAATTGGTCCCACCAAAATTGATCGTGAGTAACAATCGCAAGCAACGGTACCAGTTGGGGTCCGCTCCACGATGTAGGTGTTTAACTTTGAAGCATCTTCAGGATATAATTCGAGTGTCCAGGCCTCTGAGTATCTGTGATGGGTGGAATAATATGGAATGTCTAAGAAACCACGATGCGATGACTAGTGAAGGGTGTGCCAAGCAGAATGGAAAAGACCATCATAAATGAATTCAATTATTGGAGAATCCGAGGAATACCAGACTGTTTGTAACATGTGTTTATCTGTTTGGATCAGAGGCTGTAGCCAAGCATAACCAAATAACCTTTGAAAAACATCCGTTATCTTCTTTTACTGCTTCGTGGTTTCTCTTGCCGATGTCATTCAATCCATGACAATTGATATACACCACGGGCATGAAAGGGTTCCAGCCAAGCCGGGAGAGGTATGATTCGTACACAAACAGCATAATTTCAGCCACCTCTGGAATACTTCAAATATTATGAATATATACGTTGTGAGACATTAACATCCATTATACCAATGTTTGAGGGAAGAGGTGTGAGGGTTCCGCCTATATATATAGATGCCTTCATACAAGCTATAGTACTATCAGTGCATTCATGGCTGTTATACCTCTCATAACACAGAAGATGGCAAACTTTTGACCCAGGCGAGAAACGTGTGCGTCCTTCTGACTCTGGAATAATCTTAGAAACTTGTTCTACACTAGGATGGAGGCCGTAAGTGTTTGTAGTCAGTCTAGCTCACTAT